>NC_041388.1:91160871-91236299 GCF_002162155.2 Triticum dicoccoides
TCCTCTTCCCCGAGTGCCCCGGCCTCGCCCACGGCCTCGCCCCCTCCCCCTTCCCCTCGCGGCTGGCTCTGCCACCATAGGCGTAGGAGAAGGAGGGACGCATTGTCGAGCGGCGACCCTCGCCGCCACTGTTGAAGGACCGGGATTCCCTCTCTCCATGATGGATGGAAGGGAGGAGCAGAAGCTGAAGGAAGAAGAAGATGAAAGAATGCGGGACGCCATCCCCGTCCTTCTCTTTATAAAGGATCGGGGTTGGGGCTCGGCCGCCCCGCTCGACCAATCAAGATACGGAAGGCGCAGGGAGCCAGGACCGGCCCGCCGCCCCAACCAGCGACGACCCGGTTTCCCGCCTCCACCGTTTGCCACCCCAGGCGCATGGGAGACATGTGGCGGACGTGCAGAACCGAGGGGACGGGTGAGACGACCACTCCCCACCCCATGATCGTGGGGAGTGGACGCCTTGAAGACCGCACCTCAGCCCCATTCAGTAAATGGGCCGCGCCTCCACGCCTCCCTCCGTTTATGGGGAAGGCGCGAACCGCCCCTTTACTACGATGTGACGCATGCCTGCGGGAACCAACCCCACGCATGCCACCCACGTCACACCCGCCTCCCCATGCCGTGCCATGCGCGGGAATCATGGGAAGCGCAGCGCGCAAAGAATCTTACCGCGGTAAAAACCGCCCCGCCTGCCCGCGCATCGTTTTTGGGCCTAGCCCAACAACGCGTTGTGCTTATGTGTGGCCCAGGCCCGGGGGCTCCTGTCGGTGTACAAAAAGAGGGGTACACTTTTTGTACCCCTATAACTGTGCACGGGCAGTCTGAGCCACGGGCACCACCACACCAAGCAAGGGTAGGAAGGTGAGCCAGGGTAAGACCGAAGCTCAAGAGAACTAGACCGACACCAAGGCCAAGACCATGAAGAGCAAAGGGGACAAAGCGGACTCCCCCGGCAAGATCCTTGCCGGGAGACAGCTCTGACAGCCCCGGCAAGACCCTTGGCGCGGCGACCCATCCCGCGCCTACGGAGCAAATCACCCTTGAGTCCACTGCCCCCAAAGGGCAAGGATTTGGGAGACATCCCCGTGGCGACATGCAGATCTTTGTGAAGACATTCAAGATCAGATACGCACTAAGGAGATGACAACCCTTGGCGGGATCCCAGTCGAGGAAGACCACAAGGCCCCCGACAAGCGCCTTGCCGGGGTTGACAGCAGGCGCCTCGGCAAGACCCTTGCCGGTGCCCCGGCAAGGCCCTTACCGAGGACACCCGCGGGGCCACCATCAGGCCCATGCCGACTAAACCTCCACCACCGCATGCATGCAGTTGCGGACCCAACCAGTTGGGAAGGCACCTGCGTGGAGGCATGCAGATCTTCGTGAAGACCCACCACTGCAGATCACAGGCGTCGCTGGCCAGGGCGCGTGTCGACACAAGAAGGAGCGGTGATGGACGAGACAGGTTTCTCCCCCGTCCCCGATAAAGCAAGGACACCTAAGCAAGACGCATTAAATGCGCCTTGTCATGTGATGCGAGGGATAACCTCGCATCACTGTACCCTTTCCACCTCCTGTGTGCCACTGTGGCAACCCCTTTTTCTATAAAAGGAGGCCCGAGGTGACCAGGAGAAGGATTCGGCTTTTTGGAGCTCCTCACGCCCCATAGCTAGCTCAAGAACACAGATATACAATCCACCAAAGCAGGAGTAGGGTTTTATGCATCCTCGCGGCCCGAACCTGGATAAACGAACTGTGTGCTACCTGTTTGATCCGCTCTTCTCACGACCCCGCGCCCCGCTAACCACAGTAGGGATTCTTGTGATCCCATAGGTGTTGTTCCCACCAATAGTTATTGATCGAAGATGTGTCTCGGTCATGTCTACATAGTTCTCAAACCCGTAGGGTCCGCACGCTTAACGTTCGATGACGATTTGTATTATGAGTTATGTGATTTGATGACCGAAGTTTGTTCGAAGTCCCGGATGAGATCACAGACATGACAAGGAGTCTTGAACTGGTCGAGAGGTCAAGATTCATATATTGGAAGGTTACATTCGGACACCGGAATGGTTTCAGGAAGTTTCAGATAAGTTTCGGAGTACTGGGGGTTACCAGAACCCCCAGGGAAGTTAATGGGCGAACATGGGATTTAGTGGAGAAGAGAGATGGCCAACCAAGAGATGGCGCGCGCCCTCCTTGCCAATCCGAATTTGAAAAGGGGTGGGGTTGGCGCCCCCCCCCCCTTTCTCTCTCCTACCCCTTTTCTCTTTCCCCCTTTTTGCTACTCTGGAAAAGGAAAAGAAGGAGAAGGGGAAGCTTACTAGGACTAGGGAGTCCTAGTAGGACTCCCCACACTTGGCGCGCCACTAGGGGGGTGGCCTCCTCCTCCCCCCTTTATATACGGAGGCGGGGAGCACCCCAAAGACACAACAGACATCTCTTAGCCATGTGCGATGCCCCCCTCCACAGTTTACCACCTCCGTCATATCGTTGTAGTGCTTAGGTGAAGCCCTACGTCGGTAGCTTCATCATCACCGTCGCCACGCTGTCATGCTGACGGAACTCTCCCTCATCCTCAACTGGATTAAGAGATCGAGGGACATCATCGTATAGAACGTGCGCTGAACACGGAGGTGCCGTACGTTCGGTGCTAGGATCGGTAGGATCATGAAGACATTCGACTACATCAACCGCGTTACTAAACGCTTCTTCTTTCGGTCTACAAGGGTACGTATAAACACTCTCCCCTCTCATTGCTATGCATCTCCTAGATAGATCATGCGTGATCGTAGGAATATTTTTGAAATATCGCGTTCCCCAATGGTGGCATCCGAGCCAGGTCTATGTGTTGATGTTATATGCACGAGTAGAACACAAAGAGTTGTGGGCGATAATAGTCATAATGCTTACCACCAATGTCTTACTTTGATTCGGCGGTATTCTTGGATGAAGCATCTCGGACCGACATTACATGACTGCGTTCATGAGACTGGTTTTACCGACGTGCTTCGCACATAGGTGGCTGGCGGGTGTCGGTTTCTCCAACTTTAGTTGAATCGAGTTTGACTACGTCCGGTCCTTGTTGAAGGTTAAAACAACACACTTGACGAAAAATCGTTGTGGTTTTGATGTGTAGGTAAGAATGGTTCTTGCTAGAAGCCCATAGCAGCCACGTAAAACTTGCAATAACAAAGTAGTGGACGTCTAACTTGTTTTTGCAGGGCATCTTGTGATGTGATATGGTCAAGACTTGATGAGATATAAATTGTTGTATGAAATGATCATGTTTTGTAAAAGTTATCGGCACCTGGCAGGAGCCTTATGGTTGTCGCTTTATTGTATGAAATGCAATCTCCATGTAATTGGTTTACTTTGTTACTAAGCGGTAGCGATAGTCGTAGAAGCAATAGTTGGCAAGACGACAACGATGCTATGATGGAGATGAAGGTGTCAAGCCGGTGACGATCATGATGGTGCTTTGGAGATGGAGATCAAAGGCACAAGATGATGATGGACATATCATGTCACATATTTTGATTGCATGTGATGTTTATCCTTTATGCATCTTATTTTTCTTAGTACGGCGGTAGCATTATAAGATGATCCCTCACTAAATTTCAAGGTACAAGTGTTCTCCCTGAGTATGCACCATTGCTACAGTTCGTCGTGCCGAGACACCACGTGATGATCGGGTGTGATAAGCTCTACGTTCGCATACAATGGGTGCAAGCCAGTTTTGCACGTGCAGAATACTTGGGTTAAACTTGACGATTCTAGCATATAGTAGATATGGCCTTGGAACACTGAGACCGAAAGGTTGAACATGAATCATATAGTAGATATGATCAACATAGTGATGTTCACCATTAAAAACTACTCCATCTCAAGTGATGATCGGACATTGTTTAGTTGATATGGATCACGTGATCATTTAGATGACTAGAGGGATGTCTTAAGTAATATGATTAATTAAACTTTAATTTATCATGAACTTAGTACCTGATAGTATTTTCATGTCGATGTTGTTGTAGATCAATGGCACGTTCTACCTTTCTTTTGAATTTTAATGTGTTCCTAGAGAAAGCTAAGTTGAAAGATGATGGTAGCAACTACATGGACTGGGTCCGTAATTTGAGGATTATCCTCATTGCTGCACATAAGAACTATGTCCTGGAAGCACCGCTAGGTGCAAGACCCGCTGTCGGTGTCAAAACCAGCAGATCTCAGGAAAGGGGTCCCGAACTGTGCATCTAAGGGTCGATGGTAACAGGAGACAAGGGACACAATGTTTACCCAGGTTTGGGCCCTCTTGATGGAGGTAATACCCTACGTCCTGCTTGATTGACTTTGATGATTATAAGGGTTACAAGAGTTGATCTACCATGAGATCATAATGGCTAAACCCTAGAAGTCTAGCCTATATGATTATGGTTGTGATTGCCTCTACGGACTAAACCCTCCGGTTCATATAGACACTAGAGGGAGCTAGGGTTGTACAGAGTCGGTTTATAGACAAAGGAATATTCATATCTGCATGCCAAGCTTGTCTTCCACACAAAGGAGAGTCCCATCCGGAGACGGGGAAAGTCTTCTATATTGTATCTTCACGGCCTATTAGTCCGACCCATGCTGCATAGCCCGGACGCCCGAGGACCCCGTAATCCAGGAGTCCCTCAGTAGCCCCTGAACCAATCCTCAATGACGATGTGTCCGGCACGCAGATTGTCTTTGGCATTGCAAGGCGGGTTCCTCCTCCGAACACTTCAAAATAGTTGACCACCAGCACTATATCTGGCTTTGTACAATAGTCACAATCCTAAAATATAAAGGTAAAATGTAGATAAGTGCCGTCTTCTAATGACTTCACGGACGAGACATTACATCCAGCCGTTTTATCACTTCGAACCGTTTTTTGGCCTCCCGTTCCGCGCTTCGAGACGCAACCTTCAGCGACACATCTTGTCAAAGCAGAGATTGTGCCCCTTATTACGGGATTCTCATCAATACGAGTTTTGGTAACCTAACCGTGTGGTTCACGTGACCTCTTGGGAACAGGCAAGTTTTAAGGCTCGAGGGAGGGGACGCTTGATATTCGCAGTCCATATAAGTGGATAGAATCCATCTGTTCCACCCCACGCTTCATTCTCTTTGCCTCTCCATCCCCGAGCTCCAGCACCCAACACTACAAAAAAAGACACATCTGTGACATTTTGGGCCAAACAATTTTTTTTCTGTCATACTTATGACACTTCTATGACAATAATTGTGACAAAACACGGTATCATCATAGATGTGGTGGGGTCCTACTTCTATGTCAAAAAATCATGACAGAAAATGGGCTTTTCGTCCTGGGCGGGCCGGAGACGCAGGTGCATGACATTCTTTGGGCCACCCATGATGGAAAAAACCATGGTATAAGCGAGGGCGAGGAAAATATTGGGGTGTTCCCGGTTACGGTGGGTGGTCGGGGCCGAGCGATGCGCGTTTCTCTTGTACACGCACGCGCGTGGGTGCGAGGCATTGGGCTCTAACTGAACCCGAGCGAGGCGTTGGGCTCTAACTGAACCCGAGCGATTGCACTGCAGGCTACGCGCTACTGAACACAAGCGATCGATCGATGGCTGTTAATTGAACCCGATCGAGCGATTCCTTCGCTACTGCTGCTAACTGAAGCCGATCGATGCTGCCTCTGGATGAACAGTGAGCGTTGCTGGGGGGTTTGGATGAATAGTTCCCAGTGGGGGTGGTAAACAGGACCCTGTGGTGTTGCCTCTGGATGAACAGGACCCCGATCGATCGAGCCGGTTAGGGATGGATGAACAGGACCCCGTGGAGGGCAGGATGAACAGGACCACCCCGTGGAGGGCTGGATGAATAGTAGACGGTGGAGGGCTGGATGAACAGTAGCCCGTGGAGGGGTGGTTGAACAGGAGCCCGTGGAGAGGGTTGGTTGAACAGTAGCCGGTGGAGTAGCGCGCGGTGGAGGCTGGATGAACAGTTGCCGGTGGAGGCTGGAGGAGGTTGACGGTGGATGAACAGTAACCCATGGAGGCTGGAGGGGGTCGACGGTGGAGATGAACAATATCTCGTGGAGTCCCGTTTTGCGGTACGCCACACCCTTCCAGATGAACAGGACCCTTGTTTCGACCGTAGCACTCCAACACAAGTCCGTTTCCTCCGTTTTGCGGGATGCCACACCCCTCCCGATCAACAGGACCCCCGTTTCAACCGTAGGAGGTCTGTTTCCTCCGTTTTGCGGTACGCCAGACCCCTCCCGATGAACAGGATCCCGTTTCAACCGTGGTCGGTCGAACACAAGGCCGTTTTCTCCGTTCTACGGTATGCCAGGCCTTGTTTCCATCGGCTATTCTGTCCAAGCCCTCCTGATATACACGATGACGCATTCCGTTCTGACCCAGCCGGTTGGCTCCCCATGAACACGACAGAGACGTTGTTTCTCCGTTCCGACCCAGCCATGTACACGAGCCCTGGCCGTACGTACGCGCGAGTAGGCGTTCGTGACCCCGCCCGTATATACGTACATGGCCGTATTTACTTTCTTGCACTCCGGCCGATGTACGTATGTGTACATGCTACGTGTGCGCCTCTGCTATGACACGTGTGCACCTCTACATTGACCAGTATGTACGTACACGTCCGCGACCAGAATGATAATGCTACGTACGCTTTGTCCAGGTGGGTCCTGACTGTCAGGCACTTCCTTGTGTGCAAAGATGTAGTTGGTGGGTCCCAGAAGTCAGGGGGCGAATCGGTTTTTTTTTCCCGGATGCACTTCCTTGCATGCGAAGATGTAGCTGGTGGGTCCCAGCAGTTAGGGGGGAATATTTTTTTGTGAAATACGGTGGCCCGTCCGATGGGTCCATGATGTCAGGTCGAGGAATAATTATTTTGCCGTAATAAGGAGGCACTTCCTTGCTGCGTCCATGGACCCAGCTATCAGCCTCTCCACGTACAGTCCAGGTCCGATGGAAGCCGTTCCTTGACCATGTTGACCACGCCGTGCCGAGAGCAACAGGGCGGTGGACGATGGTGAGGCCTAGGAAGGGGACGACACGGAGCCGGGGAAGACGCGACAGTGGATGCCCGCGCAGAGAGGAGTACGAGGGTTCACTGGTTCAGCTGCGTTGTGAGGCTGCCGTCGCTGCAGGGCCTGGCCAGCGGTGGGAATAGTAGGGGGCGGTGAGGCCTCCGCGGCAGCACAGCCAGCCACGGGAGGCAGGAGCATGCGACATGACCGGCGCTGCTTTGGGCGGTTGGAGCAAGAAGACCAGAGGTTGAAGAAGCACTACGGTCATTGGATGGACATCGTACGGTCACTTGAGCTAGAATCGTTCATATTGACTAAGTTGACAAAGCACTCCGTCCCCGTCAACTTAGTAGGCCCACAAGTCAGCCACCCACCAAGGTGGGTCCCAACTAGCAGGGGGAGTATTCATTTTTTTGTGCGTAATAAGGAGGCACTTCCGGTGGGTCCGAGCTGACAGCGGGAGGAACATTTTCTCGTGAAATACAGTCCCAGCAGTCAGGGGGAAGCATTTTTTTGCCAAATACGGTGGCATATCCGGTGGGTCCCTGCTGTCAGGTGGAGGAATAATTATTTTCCGCATAATAAGGAGGCACTTCCTTGCGGCTGCCGTGGACCTAGCTGTCAGCCTCCCCACATACAATACTCTTCCGATGGAAGTCGTTCCTTGACCATGTTGACCATGCCGCGCCGAGAGCACCAGGGCGGTGGACAACGACGAGGCCTAGGAAGGGGACGACGCAGAGCCGGGGAAGACGTGGCAGTGGATGCACACGTGTAGAGGAGTATGAGGGTTCACTGGTTTGCTGCGGTGTGAGGCTGCCATCGCCGCAGAATAACAGGGGGTGTGGGTGAGTGGAGGGATGGCCTGGCCAGCGGTGGGAGTAGTAGGGGCGGTGAAGCCTCCGTGGCATCGCAGCTGGCCACGCGAGGCAAGAGCACGAGGCACGACCGGTGCTACTTTGGGCCGCTGGAGGAAAAAGACCAAAGGTTGAAGAAGCACTACGGCCGTTGGATGGACATCATACAGTCACTGGAGCAAGAATCGTTCATATTGACGAAGTTGACAAAGCCCTCCATCCCCGTCAACTTAGTTGGTCCACAAGTCAGCCTCCCACTATTGTGGGTCCCAGCTAGCAGGGGGTATTCATTTTTTTGTGCGTAATAAGGAGGCACTTCCTTGCATGTGAAGATATAGCTTGTGGGTCTGACCTGTCAGCAATGGGAACATTTTTCGTGAAATATAGAGGCCCTTCCGGTGGGTCCCAGCTACCAGGTGGAGGAATCATTATTTTGCGCGTAATAAGGAGGCATTTCCTTGCATGCGGCCGTGGACCCAGCTATCAGCCTCTCCACACATAGTATACTTCCGATGGTGTCGTTCGTTGACCACGTTGACCACTCCGCGCCGAGCGCATCCAAGGTGGTGGACGACGGCGAGGCCCCGGACAACAACGAGCCGGAGATGGGAAGAAGCGGGAGTAGAGTCGCAGACGGAGAGGTGTACGAGGGTTAACTAGTTCTGGTGCGGTGTGGTTCGGCAGTCGGTGGAGAAGAACAGGAGGTGTGGAGGGGTGGAGGCGGGAGCATGTGGTCTCGGCGGCGCTGGAGGAAGAAGACGAGAGATTGAAGATGGATGTTGGTCGTTGGATGTAAATCCAACAGCTAACGATGTCAGAATCATTTGTTGACTAAGTTGACAACGACTTGCATTGGCTTCGACCTATTGGCCCACATTTCAGCCTCCAAAAATGTGGCACGTATTCAACCCATTTTTCAGAATTTACAGTCTTTTTTTGCGGGGTAGAATTTACAGTCCATTTGATTTTTTTTTGAATTATAGTCCATTAGCTGGGTTGGGTGAACAAATAATGTAGCGTCCATGCGGCCCATTTATGTTTTTCCTCAAAAATTACAGGCCATTTGCACTTTCTCGAAATACATGATTTTGCTAGGCTGATTCTAATTATAATGTTGGGGTGGGCGCAACAATGTTATCAAAAAATAAATAGGGGCTGAGCATTTTGCTATATATATATATATTTCAATAATAAGCGATTTATTATTACATTGGTCCTTAAATCTTACCAAGCTTTTGTACACAATCACCAGGATTTTCGTTGCGAAAAAATCCAGGATTTTATTATTAAGAAATTATTTTTATATGTTAATAAGATGTGGGATATTGTTTTCTTACATATGTAAGTATCTGTTAAATATATGATGACAATAACAATAATATATAATAACATATAAAATAAGTTGAATATATGTAATATAGTTAGAAGGGAAACATAAGTTGTACCAGGCGTTCCTATTCTTATATAGAAAAATAGAACGGACCTCTGCCTTTTCTTCAAAAAAATACATAAATTGGGCTGCCGATGTTTCAGGAAATATAAAACCTCAGATGGGAGGTCCATAGGCCGGTCGATACATGACGGCCCTCAAGAAAATTCAAACAAGCCTATGGACCTCCCATCCGAGGTCGTGGGCTGCGCATGTTAAGAAAGAAAGCCTAGACGGCGCAGCCCAAACCCCAGCGTATACTTGCTGCCCCAGTGATAATAAATGATACCTGCCAGCTCCCCGGCTCCGTTATGAATTTATCTCCTATAGTAACTATGTTGAAGCACCTAAAAATGTAACTATGTTGACAAACCCGTGGGCCCCAATGTCAGTATAGCATTAGGAGGAAGTATTTTTTCGATGAGGCACTTGCTTGCGTACGGCCATAGACCTAGTGGGTCCCGACTGTCCGCCTCTCCACGTACAGTCCTCTCCAGATTCCTCTCATTTGTTCAGCATGTTCACAACGGTAGACAACAGCGTCGCGGCGAGCGCACAAAGGCGCGGGAGAAGATCCGACCACCTGAGGAAGTGCCTTATTAGTAACGAAACAACTGAACTAGCCTAGTGGCCGAGTGACACAACCCGACAGCTGTTTCGCCCGGGTACGATTCCACCTGTGCAGAGAAAATATCTCCAAATTTTTTGCCTCTGCCTTTATTGACATGTGGGTCCCAATTGTCATCTACGCACACCACGTCCAACACTTGCCAAAACTTCGTCCCTCGTTTTCTCTGTTTTTCACACACTCGACATTGTGTGGGAATCTTGAAAATAGCATATATTTTTGACTGTGCATCATATGAAGATGTGCTATGCATGAATGTTGATCAGCATGATGTTAACTGGCTGGTAGTTCTAGTTTCTATCGTGAATAAAACTTCCAGCATGATGTTAACACTATTTGAAAAGGCCGTGTTAATATAAATGCTCTGCCACTGAAAGTTGCAGTTTCTTATCTGAAACTAAACTTGGAGATTCTTATCTAAAACTGAAACTTGCAGTTTCTTCTGTGAGAATCACCTGTCAGCGACCGAATGGAAGGGGAACCTCTCCTCTCCATCATCTCCAATCCAAAACCACCGTCTCGCCTCTCCCTCTTCTCCATTTCAAAACCACCCCCTCTCCTCTCCATCATCTCCACTCCAAAACCACTGTCTCGCCTCTCCCTCTTCTCTATTGCAAGACCACCGTCTCTCCTCCCATCTTCCAAAGCTAGCACCGGACCACTCAGAAGGACATCTATGGAGGGTATGCAGCATTGAATCAGGCAGATTGCCGGCGGCGACTAGGCAAAGTTAGCCAGGTTGAAGGAGATCCTTACTTGGTTTGATAATGAGTGGGAGATTTCGAGGATGTTGAGGGCCATGTGGCAATGTATGCGAAAGAGCGAGACGACGGTGATGAGGGAGGCGATGTACTCCTTGGCGGCAGTCACGCCGCAGTCCTTCGAGTTCATTGAGTATCTCCTCCGGGTGATGGAGCAGATAGATTCGACCGAGGAGAAAGTCAGGCGGAGGTGGTGGGCGTACAGGTCGAAGGTCGAGCACCCAAAGGATAACGAATCGATCGAGTACGGTGTGCCGTTCGTGAGGGTGTAGAGCCAGCCGGAGCCACAGGAGTATTCGTTCTCCCACCGCAAGAGGAGGCCAGATGGAACGATGTCGCTTCCTCGCCGTTCTCCATGGTTCCCTCAATGCTCGCCTCGTTTCAACGGCGTCGGTAGGGTTTAAGGTAAGCTTAGCACTAACCTAATCTTCCATCTGCTCATGCTTACAATCAGTGTGACAACTAATAAAAATCATGCTTACAATCAGTCTTCGAGTACTACGCCAATCACCCTAAAATAGCTCTGGACCTTTGGGTCAAAGTTGTGACACTATGTACAAATAAAGAAAAATAGATTGGCGCTTCTTTCAGAAAAGAGTACACCCCTAGAAAACTGCCAATATAAGCTACTAGTATTTTTAAGTCTAAGCTACTAGTATTTGATTAGAGGATTTGCTGCCAAGAAAGATCCGTCCACAGTGAGCGCCACACATCCCACTGATGGTGGTGGATACCAATGCCTAGATGGAGCAGGTTGGTGTTGGTAATTTTTACTTGGCACCTCCCACTCTGCATATATGCCGGTTCCATCCGTACATTTGTGCAGTTCCACCAAAATGCAACTGAATAACCCTATTTCCATAGATAACGAAAATGTGTGATTACATTATAGTGGCACTAGTTGATGAAACATACACTAATAAACAGGAGAAAATATTACATCATATGGAAATCGACCCAAGTCTCCCCGATACACCTTCTGCCAGTGATGAACATCAATGTATAGCTGTAGTACAAGGAGGGGCCTTGAGACATTCAAATCTCTATTTTTGTGCAGATCAACTAAAATTAAGCACCCCAGTTTGCAGAAATGCTTAAACATTAACAATGGGACTAGTTGATGAAACATACATTAACAAAGAGAAGAACTTTCTTTATCTACATTGGAAATGAAATGATAGAGAGGATACTCGCTCTATTTTAACTATATTATTACTTCATTTTATCAGTGACACTAGGGTTGAGAAGGTGGCAAACGAGGTGTACCGTGCGTCGCAAGGATGAAGGCTGGGGGTGCTTAGACTGGGATGCTGAAGCTGGCTCTTTCAGTCACTATCTTACCCCTGATGTTTCTATGGTAGCATTTGGGTTGTAATCCAAACTTGTTCGAGCTGGTGCTGCATCCCCCTACCTGCCTAGCTTATGTGGCGAACTTGTCTCCTGCTAGTACTCAGTCCATTCTAGTAGTAGTTGCATAACTGCCCGTTTACACTGAGATGTTGTCGGATAATGGTTCTCTATGGTTGGGTTTCTTTAATGAAATCGGAGGGAACCCCCTCTTTCGGTATATAAAAAAATAGTGGCACTAGCGGTGCCAAAACATTGCCTCAAATTAATAGTGCCACTAGATTAGGGTGCAAAATAATAACATTACTACTTTATCATGGCAGTGCCAAAACAGTAGCACAAGAGCAGGATTAACATGCAGGATCTTTGGCAAACGGTCAGACAAGGAACATACCTCGTGAGGGCAACCATATCTGCAGTCAACGCGATCATAGAAGGGATGACACCAGTCACCAACATGGATGATTCAATTCATGGGACCTTTTGGTGCAGTTCACCTAAAATGAAGCAATGTCCCATGAGCTAGCAGCTTCTTCTTCTTCTTCTTTTAAGAAAAGGGCTCCAGCCCCGGTTCCATTTCCATCAGAAAACGAAACCCACATGGCTTCTTCTTCATTAGTTGCAATAAAATTGAGCAACATCAAGGTTGGTCGTGAAGCTCCTGGAGAGTAGGCGGACCAGGACAGTTGCATCTCTAACGAAAAGAAGCAACTTATCTTAATGGGAAATTTAGCAGGACATGCAAAAAGTCCCATTGATTCATATTACTGGAGGCATTACATTGAAAACAACATTGGTTTAACGTGTCCTTACTTTTAACAGTGCGACTGCTACATTTTACCAGTGGCATTACATAAGAGCGACTCGGGGCAACAAACATCAGAAGAGGGCATCTGGGTTGGTCCCATTTTTGTTCGGTATATAGCCACCTTATACTGTGTGAGGCTAGCAAATCTAGTGCTGGACTTACTCTGTTGACTTGTCCTCCAGTCCCCACTTTCTTTCCTTTTTCAACCAATAGATCGGGTTTATATTGAGTTTGTACTGCGTTGCCTTTATTTCCCTATTAGACCTAGAGACCAGTTGGATAGCTAGTCTCTCCTACTTTTCTCCCCCATTATTTCCTATTTCGACCAAGTCCTAAATTCAGGTAACAAATCTTCCCCCACCCCACCCCCTTTCTTCCTTGTTTGAACCAAGTACTACTAGATTCGAGTGCATGAACTAGTTTTACCTCTTAACAGTAAAAAAATTAGGTGGTTTTCAAACAGCCGATCGATCCTATCTACACGAGGGGGCTGAGAAATAGTAAAAGATACAAATGCAGCGATGTTAGGAGCTCGAGAAGTAGAGCAAGGCCGGTTTTGAAGGAGGTTATACCTGAGGGTTGCCTGGATGTCGCTAGGTGGGTGGCGGGAGGCCGGATCTGCCCACACTACTGCAGCGAGGAAGAAGGGGTGGGAGGCCCTCCCTCACCAGCGATGCTTGGGAGAGAACGACAAGCCACACTTATCAGGAGGCGCCTGTAGTGGGTAAGAGTCGTCGCCGAGGACGACCGCGTGAACGTTGCACGTTCTCACCTTCCCTGGCGGAGAGGATCTGGTTGGATCTATGACCAGCGGCGAGTAGAGAGAGAGAGTGTGGCCACCACTGTCGTGTTTAGATCTGGAGAGGACGAGATAGTGTGAAGAGAGCAACACTAGCAAGCAAGCGCGGAGGCTCCTGCCTATATAGTCGAGTACTAGTTTTCTTTTGTCTACCGGCCGGAGCCGGCTTGACCTCGGCAATGACTGTCGAGAAGTCTTCATGCATGTGCTCCGGAGGCGCAGTTGTCGTCATTTTGATCTGAAGCACTGGATTGTAACATATAACACGAAAAAATGCCACATGACAAGAAATCATAACCTCACAGCCAAAAGGAGAGAAGATGAATCCCGACGGATAAATGATACGTCTCCAACGTATCTATAATTTTTGATTGCTCCATGCTATATTATCTACTGTTTTGGACATTATTGGGCTTTATTATCCACATTTATATTATTTTTGGGACTAACCTATTAACCGGAGGCCCAGCCCAGAATTGCTGTTTTTGCCAGTTTTAGGGTTTCGAAGAAAAGGAATATCAAACGGAGTCCAAACAGAATGAAACCTTCGGGAACATGATTTTCTCAACGAACAAGACCAGGGAGACTTGGACCCTATGTCAAGAAAGAAAAGAGGAGGCCACGAGGTAGGGGGGCGCGCCTAACCCCCCACCCCAGGCGTGCCCTCCACCCTCGTGGGCCCCCTTTTGCTCCACCGACGTACTCCTTCCTCCTATATATACCTATGTACCCCCAAATGATTAGATACGGAGCCAAAAACCTAATTCCACCGTCGCAACTTTCTGTATCCACGAGATCCCATCTTGGGGCCTGTTCCGGAGCTCCGCCGGAGGGGGCATTGATCACGGAGGTCTTCTACATCAACACCATAACCTCTCCGATGAAGTGTGAGTAGTTTACCTCAGACCTACGGGTCCATAGTTAGTAGCTAGATGGCTTCTTCTCTCTTTTTGGATATCAATACAATGTTCTCCCCCCTCTCTTGTGGAGATCTATTCGATGTAATCTTCTTTTTGCGGTGTGTTTGTTGAGACCGATGAATTGTGGGTTTATGATCAAGTCTATCTATGAATAATATTTGAATCTTCTCTGAATTCTTTTATGTATGATTGGTTATCTTTGCAAGCCTCTTCAAATTATCAGTTTGGTTTGGCCTACTAGATTGATCTTTCTTGCAATGGGAGAAGTGCTTAGCTTTGGGTTCAATCTTGTGGTGTCCTTTCCCAGTGACAGTAGGGGCAGCAAGGCACATATTGTATTGTTGCCATCGAGGATAACATGATGGGGTTTTCTTCATATTGCATGAGTCTATCCCTCTACATCATGTCATCTTGCTTAAGGCGTTACTCTGTTTTAACTTAATACTCTAGATGCATGCTGGATAGCGGTCGATGAGTGGAGTAATAGTAGTAGATGCAGGCAAGAGTCGGTCTACTTGTCTCGGACATGATGCCTATATAAATAATCATACCTAGATATTCTCATAACTATGCTCAATTCTGTCAATTGCTCAACAGTAATTTTTTTCACCCACCACAGAATACTTATGCTCTCGAGAGAAGCCACTAGTGAAACCTATGGCCCCCGGGTCTAGCTTCATCATACTAATCTCCTACTACTTAGTTATTTCCTTTGCTATTTAATTTGCCTTTATTTTACTTTGCATCTTTATAAAATACCAAAAATATTATCTTATCATATCTATCAGATCTCACTCTCGTAAGTGGCCTTATAGGGATTGGCAACCCCTATTTGCATTGGTTGCGAGGATTTATTTGTTTTGTGCAGGTACGAGGGACTTGCGCGTAGCCTCCTACTGGATTGATACCTTGGTTCTCAAAAACTGAGGGAAATACTTACGCTACTTTGCTGCATCATCCCTTCCTCTTCAGGGAAAACAAACCCAGTGCTCAAGAGGTAGCAAGAAGGATTTCTGGCGCCGTTGACGGGGAGGTCTACGCAAAAGTCAACATACCAAGTACCCATCACATACCCTTATCTCCCGCATTACATTATTTGCCATTTGCCTCTCATTTTCCTCTCCCCCACTTCATCCTTACCATTTTATTTGCCCTCTCTCTCTATCATCCCTCTCTTTCTCTATTTGCCTGCTTTTGCCCGCTTGCTTTTTGTTTGCTTGTGTGTTAGTTTGCTTGCTTGTCACGATGGCTCAAGATAATACTAAATTGTGTGACTTGACCAATACCAACAACAATGATTTTATTAGCACTCCGATTGCTCCTCTTACCGATGCTGAATCTTGTGAAATTAATACTGCTTTGCTGAATCTTGTCATGAAAGATCCGTTTTCTGGCCTTCCTAGTGAAGATGTCGCTACCCCTCTAAATAGCTTCGTTGATTTATGTGATACGCAAAAGAAGAAAGATGTGGATAATGATATTGTTAAATTGAAGATATTTCCTTTTTCGCTTAGAGATCTTGCTAAAGCTTGGTTTTCGTCTTTGCCTAAAAATAGTATTGATTCATGGAGCAAGTGCAAAGATGCTTTTATCTCTAAGTATTTTCCTCCCGCTAAGATCATCTCTCTTAGAAATGATATTATGAATTTTAAGCAACTTGATCATGAAAATGTTGCACAAGGTTGGGAGAGAATGAAATTAATGATACGTAATTGCCCTACTCATGGTTTAAATTTGTGGATGATTGTTCAGAATTTTTATGTCGGATTGAATTTTGCTTCTAGAAATCTTTTAGATTCGGCCGCGGGAGGCACTTTTATGGAAATCACTTTACGAGAAGCTACTAAACTCCTAGATAATATTATGGTTAATTATTCTCAATGGCATACTGAAAGATCTACTAATAAAAAGGTGCATGCGATAGAAGAAATTAATGTTTTGAGTGGAAAGATGGATGAACTTATGAAATTATTTGCTAATAAGAGTGTTTCTTCTGATCCTAATGATATGCCCTTGTCTACTTTGATTGAGAATAATAATGAGTCTATGGATGTGAATTTTGTTGGTAGGAACAATTTTGGTTACAACGCGTATAGAGGAAATTTCAACCCTAGGCCTTATCTTAGTAATCCCTCTAATAATTATGGTAATTCCTACAACAATCCTTATGGAAATTATAATAAGATGCCCTCTGATTTTGAATCTAATATTAAAGAATTTATTACTTCGCAAAAGAATTTTAATGCTATGATTGAAGAAAAATTGCTTAAGATTGATGATTTGGCTAGGAACGTTGATAGAATTGCTCTTAATGTTGATTCTTTGAAACTTAGATCTATTCCACCTAAGCATGATATCAATGAGTCTCTCAAAGCCATGAGAATTTCCGTTGATGAGTGCAAAGAAAGAACTGCTAGGATGCGTGCTAAGAAAGATGCCTTTATAAGATCGTGTTTTTCTAGTTCCTAGGAAAATAAAGATGAAGATCTAAAAGTTATTGATGTGTACCCTATTAAATCTTTGTTTTGCAATATGAATCTTGATAATGATGGGACTGAATATGATCCACCTTTACCTAGAAGGCGTTCCAAGAATTCAGAATTTGTTGATCTTGATGCTAAATTTGATAAAAGTGGGATTGAAGAAATTAAAACCCTAGATGTTGCTAAACCCACTATTATGGATTTCAAGGAATTTAACTATGAAAATTGCTCTTTGATTGATTGTATTTCCTTGTTGCAATCCGTGCTAAATTCTCCTCACGCTTATAGTCAAAATAAAGCGTTTACTAAACATATCGTTGATGCCTTGATGCAATCTTATGAAGAAAACTTGAATTGGAAGTTTCTATCCCTAGAAAACTTTATGATGAGTGGGAACCAACTATTAAAATTAAAATTAAAGATCATGAATGCTATGCTTTATGTGATTTTTGTGCTAGTGTTTCCACGATTCCAAAGACTTTGTGTGATTTGTTAGGTTTTCGTGATTTTGATGATTGCTCTCTAAACTTACAGCTTGCGGATTCCACTATTAAGAAACCTATGGGAAGAATTAATGATGTTCTTATTGTTGCAAATAGGAATTATGTGCCCGTAGATTTTATTGTTCTTGACATAGATTGCAATCCTTCATGTCCTATTATTCTTGGTAGACCATTCCTTAGAACGATTGGTGCAATTATTGATATGAAGGAAGGAAATATTAGATTCCAATTTCCATTAAGGAAAGGCATGGAACACTTTCCTAGAAATAAAATAAAATTAGCTTATGAATCTATTATGAGAGCCACTTATGGATTGCCTACCAAAGATGGCAATACCTAGATCTATTCTTGCTTGTTATGCCTAGCTAGGGGCGTTAAACGATAGCGCTTGTTGGGAGGCAACCCAATTTTATTTTTATTCCTTGATTTTTTATCCTGTTTAGTAATAAATAATTTATCTAGCCTCTGTTTTGGTTGTGTTTTTTGTGTTTAATTAGTGTTTGTGCAAAGTAGAACCGTTGGGAAGACTTGGGGAAAGTCTTGTTGAACTTGCTGTAAAAAACAGAAACTTTAGCACTCACGAGAACTGCTGTAATTTTTATTTGGAAAGTGATATTTAGTTAATTATTTTTTCAGATGATAAATAGATAAATTCCTCACGTCCAGCAATTTATTTTAGAATTTTTGGGGTTCCAGATCTTGCGCTAGCTACAGATTTCTACAGACTGTTCTGTTTTTGACAGATTCTGTTTTTCGTGTGTTGTTTGCTTATTTTGATGAATCTATGGCTAGTAAAATAGTTTATAAACCATAGAGAAGTTGTAATACAGTAGGTATAACACCAATATAAATAAATAATGAGTTCATTACTGTACCTTGAAGTGGTCTTTTATTTTCTTTCGCTAATGGACCTCACGAGATTTTCTACTTTAAGTTTTGTGTTGTGAAGTTTTCAAGTTTTGGGTAAAGATTTGATGGATTATGGAACAAGGAGTGGGAAGAGCCTAAGCTTGGGGATTCCCATGGCACCCCCAGGACAATCTAAGGACACCTAAAAGCCAAAGCTTGGGGATGCCCTGAAAGGCATCCCCTCTTTCGTCTACTTCTATCGGTAACTTTACCTGGAGCTATATTTTTATTCGCCACATGATATGTGTTTTGCTTGGAGCGTCTTGTATTATTTGAGTCTTTGCTTGTTACTTTACCACAATCATCGTTCCTATACACACCTTTTGAGAGAGCCATACATGATTTGGAATTTGTTAGAATACTCTTTGTGCTTCGCTTATATCTTTTGAGTTATATAATTTTGCTCTAGTACTTCACTTATATCTTTTAGAGCACGGTGGTGGATTTGTTTTGTAGAAACTATTGATCTCTCATGCTTCACTTAGATTATTTTGAGAGTCTTAAATAGCATGGTAATTTGCTTAAAATCCTAATATGCTTGGTATACAAGATTAATAATAAAACTTTCTTATGAGTGTGTTGAATACTATGATAAGTTTGATAGTTGATAATTGTTTTGAGATATGGAGATGGTGATATTAAAGTCTTGCTAGTTGAGTAGTTGTGAATTTGAGAAATACTTGTGTTGAAGCTTGTGATTCATGTAGCATGCACGTATGGTGAACCGTTATGTGATGAAGTCGGAGCATGATTTATTTATTGATTGTCTTCCTTATGAGTGGCGGTCGGGGATGAGCGATGGTCTTTTCCTTGCAATCTATCCCCTAGGACCATGCGCGTAATAATTTGCTTTGATAACTTGTACATTTTTGCAATAAGTATATGAGTTCTTTATGACTAATGTTGATTCCATGGATTATACGCACTGTCACCCTTCCACCTTTGCTAGCCTCTCTAATACCGCGCACCTTTCGCCTGTATCATACACCCACCATATACCTTCCTCAAAACAGCCACCATACCTACCTATTATGGCATTTCGATAGCCATTCTTAGATATATTTCCATGCAACTTTCCACCATTCCGTTATCGAGTTGTAATTGTTGAGTTGTAAGAAAAATAAAAGTGTGATGATCATCATTATTAGAGCATTGTCCCAGTGAGGAAAGGATGATGGAGACTATGATTCCCCCACAAGTCGGGATGAGACTCCGGACGAAAAATAAATAAAAGAGGCCAAGTAAGCCCAAATAAAAAAGAGAAATAAAAGAGGCCATAAAAAAAAGAGAAAAGGCCCAAATAAAAAATGAGAAAAAAAGAGAGAAGGGACAATGTTACTATCCTTTTACCACACTTGTGCTTCAAAGTAGCACCATGATCTTCATAGTAGAGAGTCTCTCACATTATCACTTTCATATACTAGTGGGAATCTTTCATTATAGAACTTGGCTTGTATATTCCAATGATGGGCTTCCTCAAATTGCCCTAGGTCTTCATGAGCAAGCAAGTTGGATGCACACCCACTTAGTTTCTTTTTGAGCTTTCATATACTTATAGCTCTAGTGCATTTTTTTGCATGGCAATCCCTACTCACTCACGTTGATATCTATTGATGGGCATATCCATAGCCTGTTGATACTCCTAGTTGATGTGAGACTATCTTCTCCTTTTTGTCTTCTCCACAACCACCACTCTATTCCACCTATAGTGCTATATCCATGGCTCACGCTCATGTATTGCGTGAAGATTGAAAAGGTTTTGAGAATGTCAAAAGTATGAAACAATTGCTTGGCTTGTAATTGGGGTTGTACATGATTTAAATATTTTGTGTGGTGAAGATAGAGCATAGCCAGACTATATGATTTTGTAGGGATAACTTTCTTTAGCCATGCTATTTTGAGAAGACATAATTTCTTTGTTAGTATGCTTGAAGTATTATTATTTTTATGTCAATATGAACTTTTGTCTCGAATCTTTCGGATGTGGATATTCACACCACAATTAAGAAGAATTACATTAAAATTATGCCAAGTAGCACTCCGCATCAAAAATTCTGTTTTTATCATTTACCTACTCGAGGACGAGCATGAATTAAGCTTGGGGATGCTTGATACATCTCCAACGTATCTATAATTTTTGATTGCTCCATGCTATATTATCTACAGTTTTGGACATTATTGGGCTTTATTATCCACTTTTATATTATTTTTGGGACTAACCTATTAACCGAAGGCCCAGCCCAGAATTGCTGTTTTTTGCCTGTTTTAGGGTTTCGAAGAAAAGGAATATCAAACAAAGTCCAAACGGAATGAAACCTTCGGGAACGTTATTTTATCAACAAAAAAGACCAGGGAGACTTGGACCCTACGTCAAGAAAGAAAATAGGAGGCCACGAGGTAGGGGGCGCGCCTACCCCCCCCCCCGAAGCGCACCCTCCACCCTCGTGGGCCCCCTGTTGCTCCACCGACGTACTCCTTCCTCATATATAAACCTACGTACCCCCAAACGATCAGATACGGAGCCAAAAACCTAATTCCACCGCCGCAACTTTCTGTATCCACGAGATCCCATCTTGGGGCCTGTTCCGGAGCTCCGTCGGAGGGGGCATCGATCACGGAGGGCTTCTACATCCACACCATAGCCCCTCCGATAAAGTGTGAGTAGTTTACCTCAGACCTACGGGTCCATAGTTAGTAGCTAGATGGCTTCTGCTCTCTTTTTGGATCTCAATACAATGTTCTCCCCCTCTCTTGTGGAGATGATGTAATCTTCTTTTTGCGTTGTGTTTGTTGAGACCGATGAATTGTGGGTTTATGATCAAGTCTATCTATGAATAATATTTGAATCTTCTCTGAATTCTTTTATGTATGATTGGTTATCTTTGCAAGCCTCTTCGAATTATCAATTTGGTTTGGCCTACTAGATTGATCTTTCTTGCAATGGGAGAAGTGCTTAGCTTTGGGTTCAATCTTGTGGTGTCCTTTCCCAGTGACAGTTGGGGCAGCAAGGCACGTATTGTATTGTTGCCATCGAGGATAACAAGATGGGGTTTTCTTCATATTGCATGAGTCTATCCCTCTACATCATGTCATCTTGCTTAAGGCGTTACTCTATTTTAACTTAATAGTCTAGATGCATGCTGGATAGCGGTCGATGAGTGGAGTAATTGTAGTAGATGCAGGCAGGAGTCGGTCTACTTGTCTCGGACGTGATGCCTATATACATGATCATACCTAGATATTCTCATAACTATGCTCAATTCTGTCAATTGCTCAACACTAATTTGTTCACCCACCGTAGAATACTTATGCTCTCGAGAGAAGCCACTAGTAGAATACTTATCATATTAATCTCCTACTACTTAGTTATTTCCTTTGCTATTTGCTTTGCCTTTATTTTACTTTGCATCTTTATTATAAAAATAACAAAAATATATCATATCTATCAGATCTCACTCTCGTAAGTGGCCTTATAGGGATTGACAACCCCTATTTGCGTTGGTTGCGAGGATTTATTTGTTTTGTGCAGGTACGAGGGACTCGCGCGTAGCCTCCTACTGGATTGATACCTTGGTTCTCAAAAACTGAGGGAAATACTTACGCTACTTTGCAGCAGCATCCCTTCCTCTTCGGGGAAAACCAACGTAGTGCTCAAGAGGTAGCAATAAACTAGATGAGGATCAAAGCTCAAATTAAAGATAAACTCATAGAAAAGGGGTCCATCGATAGATGTCCTAATTAACATAGCTGGCTGGACCTAGATGGCAGCCGAGTAGTCTTCGTGCATGTGCCCCCAATGACTAGCCCAACTCAGTTGTCGCTGTTTAACCCTCACAGTGATTCGAAGCACATGACACCTAATTTTGCGGGATGACAAGAAACCTTTTTTTAGATTTCTCACCAGAACTACTGCCATGTACAACACAGCCTGCACGATATGTAGACGATAGCCAATCCAGGCGTGTCTACTAGAGTCTGGTCACATGCATGGACAAACTGATCTTCCGTGTCTTGCAGGGATCGTCCAGGTACCAACGTATGGACTACTTGTATTAAGTCACCCGACTTGCGGGGCCGGGGTGTGTTCCTATGGTCGGCTCTCAATTGCGGTCCCACATGTGTGTGCAAACACAATATGACGCGCGTTCCATTCAGAGAGCGGCGTGCCAGACCGACCGACCGTCTGGGGTGCGATGCGAACGTGATGGGCATGTTGTATACTCCGTACATGTGTACCGCCATTTTCTTGAGGCTTTGGTCCATGGCGCAATCCATGGATACAAAATTAGTATAATGTACTATTTAAAAGTCAAGGGCGAGGCTTTTCCCGCGCGGTAGGTGGGGCAGTTCCGCTTAGTCGGTTCGACAGAGACGCGATAAGATGAGGGAGTAGGCTGCTGCAAACATAGGGCTATGTGATTTGACAGTGAGTTACTAATGGACAGGTGGGGCCCGGTGATTTGACTTGCCATTATCATTTTAACTGCGGTGCTACGACCGGCTTGAGTCTCCCGATTCCTGACCACCTCCATACAGGTGCCTCTCCCGATGCTCCATCATGTAGAGGCTGGCTCTTGCTTGAGAGCCCACTCCTCGACTTTTTCCTTGCCTCTTTCCCCCAGATATGCAAAAATTCCATGTAAAGCGGGCTTATAGCCCACTATTGTACTTGATCCTATAGGTGCTAAGCCTGCCACATAGGCATAAAGTCTGATGTGGCAAGTTAATTAAGAAGATACAGACTAGTTTGGTGACCCCAAGAAGAAACGATGATAAGCGCGTGTACCTAGATGAAGCAAACTTAGCAAAAAAAAACTAAGCACCTATGCATTGGGCACTTGAGTTGCTAAGCCATTTAATGCCCATAGCACCTCATCTAAGCATCATTTCATTGGAAGAGCTCACTCCTTGGAAAATGCAATAAATACTACGAAGAAAGAGATAGAGAGAAGTAAACAAAAAAATACTCTTATAGCCAACCTTATAGCCAACCTTGTTGTATGAGTTACTAAGTGATGACTATGTATGGCATGCCAACATCAGATAGCCTAACGCACCGTGTTAAATCTCCAAGGGCGCGGCCGCGCGAGCGAGGCAACGATCGTGGTAGGCGCGACCATGATACGGGCCGCTGGCAGCCCTTGGACCTGAGATCGAATGGTCGCATGCTAAGTTGCTGAAAATTTGCAGAATAACCCTCCAGAATATGATATTCACCCATTGGTCTAGAATCACGCCATGCAACCATTCGATCTCATATCCAAGGGCTCTTAGAAGCCCGTATCATGGGAGAATGGAAAGCTTCGTATCACCTGTAATTTTCCCGACGCTTGACATGACATCGAAAGTCATTTAATTGGGCGTCGAGTAGACATCCCCCATAGTACTGTGCATGAATCCATTTATCCACCAGGAAAGCTACTACCCTTCCATTCGCACGCCCCCCCACTCGAGATTTTTACAATTGATAAACCGCTCCTAGTCGTCCCGTTCTTTCACATTATGGCAGTTCCACTAATCCTAACCCTCCTTCCAAATCCATGGCGTACCAAATCTCCATGATCGGTGGTGAGTACAAGGTTAGAACCATCACCGGCGATGAGTTCGACGTCATCTACACCCGTTCTTCCACAACGGTGAAAGAATGCCTTGCTCGCTTCAAACGCAAGTTCAAAAACTCAAATGATGATGGGTCACTGGGCTAGATGTTGAGTACACCACAGTCCTGGGAAGCAAGAAAAATCTAAAGGAGGCAAAGAAGAAGAAGCCCGCTGTGATCCAGGTTTGCGTGCATGACTTATGCTTGGTCTACCACATATTCCATGCCGATGTTGAGTGCCAGGATTTTAAGAATTTCCTCAAGGACGGCCAAGTCAAATTCGTTACTGTAGACTTTAGGAACGACAAGGAAATCCTGGGTCGGATAGGCCTCATTCTAGGCGACCCCTTCGACCTCCAGAAGAAAGGGCTGGTGCCCTCCCGTGATTAGCCTTCAATGCTGACCCTGGCAGGAGCCATGGTTCATCCTTCATACGGTACACTGAAGAAACCTCCGTTCAAGTTTCATCATGCATGGGAGTGGAATGTACTAGATATGACCACATCCAATACGCTGCAATGGATGGCTACCTTTGTTTAAACATCTACAAGGGTTGGATGAAGAGCAAAATCCAAGTGTGCGGTTCAAGCAAAGAAGTATCAGCCAAGAGGAAGAGGGACAAGGACAAAGTTGAGGACGTGGATGAGGAGTTCGAGTAAGGTGGCAGTGTCGTTGCTCATGGTGGTTCTAATGCAGTGTCTACCAGATTAGTTGATTAGTTTAATTTTAGGAGTGCTTAGTTTTATTTGAGGGGTGTGTTGTGCTGATCCCCCAGCAGAACTATGTTATGTTTCTTCTCGGTATATTTCGTACATTTCATCTTTTAATTGGTATAGTACTACCACTCGTTTCTTCACATTATATACGTACAATATATATGGCCAACATCATACAGCCAGCAGTTTAGTTGTCAAAGAATTTCAGGGTGCTTAGTTTTATTTGAGGGGTGTGTTGTGCTGGAGACCATTAACTTATCATTGTGAGAATCGGCTTATTTTTGTCATGCAACATAGTCAACGGGTTTGACGTGAAAATAACAATGTCTAATGGCATTTCTAATATACGTTGCCTCCCCCTAGATTTTCTTTATAGAGGCAACATAGAACTATATGAGTGCCCTGTTAAATTTTGGAATTATTCCGGGTTCGTTTGGCCTTTTTTATACATTAATTGAGTTTCTGGTCATTTAATGTGCATAATTCAAATTTTAACTACAAGCACATTCTCCCATGCACCAAAGTTGATTGAAAAATCACATGTGTGTCCTCAGGTGAATTTCTAGGTCACATGCAAGAAATGGAAATGAAATTCAAACATTTGGGCATCGTGGTTCAGCTGAGAACATTGAGAAGCTTGGTTTTAAAATTCTTGTAAATCCAAAACACGCCTGAAAATCATTAAACTTGGCATGGTGTCATGTTATGGTACTACCATGCTGTGGTAAAAAAATTTGCAGAATAGGAACAAGTTTTGGTATAAGTTTCTTGCAAACCGGAGCTTCTCTCAAGAAGGCTCGTGGTTCTAAGAGGGAACATGTCACCTTTGTGTGCATAATTCAAATTTTTAAATACAAGCACATGCTCCAGTGCACCAAAGCTGGTTGAAAAATCATATGTGTGTCCTCGGGTTAATTTCTAGGTCCCATGCCAGAAATGGGAATGAAATTCAAACATCTGGGCGTCATGGCTTGGCTGGAAACATTGAGAAACTTGGTTTTTTAATTCCTGTAAATCCAAAACACGCACAAAAATCATGAAACTTGGCTTGGTGTCATGACATGGCACCAACACGCTGTGGTAGTTTTGCTGTCCGACTAGCAAAGGCGCACACATTAACAATCAACAAAGTCATTTTGGAACAAGTGTTGTCACGTTACAATCGGAAACACAAGTATTATTGAAACCGTGGGCGTTCTATTTACCATTTATGTCCCGCCACGCATCCCCTTTTTTTATTGGCTAGGAGGCGTCGTGCAGGGTAGCTATTTGAGTACGGGAGGCGTGCGAGCCCTTTGACCTCCATCTGCCATCCACCTCTCTCCCAAGGTCTCCATTAGTGGCACCCGAGCCTCTGTTTAATGGTGTGGCAATGTCTCACTCGACTAAGATTTAAGAGAGAAAAAAGAAAATCTGAAAAGAAAATTTTGCACGGATCTTGATGTAAGATCCGACGGACCTATATTACATGTACTGCGACTTATAACAAGACTGATGAATATATATATAAGAACGACGAGAGTGGATAATAATTGTCTTACATAATTATGAAGATAATTAAAAAAGCCACATGCGGCTATGCGTGAAATACACAAGGGCAAAAGAAGAAGGAAGACGCATACAATGATCTAGCTCGCTGATCTCTACTTTCTTTATGCGCTGCAGGTCGTGGGGACTAGTTCTCGCGGCGGGCGATGATCTCTTTCATCAGTGTCCTTAATACACTGCTTAGCAGCATCCATGGATTCCTCCACCAGCCTGTTGCGCTCGATGCGGAGCATGGCATTCTCGTCCATAAGTTTCTTGATGATGACGCCCGTCCTCTACAACAAGGCAGCAGTCTCCTCCTCCTGCTTCACCCTTCTGGCGATCTTCGCCCTCAGTAGGTCACGCTCGTCTGGGAGCTTCGCATTGCCTCCTAGTTGTCGGATGACGCCTGTCGGTGTCAAAACTAGCGGATCTTGGGTAGGGGGTCCCGAACTATGCGTCTAGGCTGGATGGTAACAGGAGGCAAGGGACACGAAGTTTTACCCAGGTTCGGGCCCTCTCGATGGAGGTAAAACCCTACGTCCTGCTTGATTAATATTGATGATATGGGTAGTACAAGAGTAGATCTACCACGAGATCGGAGAGGCTAAACCCTAGAAGCTAGCCTATGGTATGATTGTTGTTGTGTATGTTGTCCTACGGACTAAAACCCTCCGGTTTATATAGACACCGGAGAGGGTTAGGGTTACACAAAGTCGGTTACAATGGTAGGAGATATGCATATCCGTATCGCCAAGCTTGCCTTCCACGCTAAGGAAAGTCCCTTTCGGACACGGGACGAAGTCTTCAATCTTGTATCTTCATAGTCCAGGAGTCCGGCTGAAGGTATGGTCCGGCCATCCGGACACCCCCTAATCCAGGACTCCCTCAGTAGCCCCTGAACCAGGCTTCAATGACGACGAGTCCGGCGCACAGATTGTCTTCGGCATTGCAAGGCGGGTTCCTCCTCCAAGTACTTCATAGAAGATTTTGAACACAAAGATAGTGTCCGGCTCTGCAAAATAAGTTTCCACATATTGCCATAGAGAGAATAATATTTCACAAATCTAATCTGCTGACGTATTCCGTAGTGTGACACACCACGGCCAAGTCTTTATCCGAGTCATTTCATTATCCCACCTTAGCGCATCATGCGAGGCGGTTTCCTTGGCACGTCTTGTTAAAGCAGAGATCGTGTCCCCTTATTCCAGGATTCTCATCAATACGGGCGTGGGTAACCCAACCGCGCCATTGATTACGGCGCTTGGAAATAAGCGAGTTTTACCAGGCTGGTGGGGACACATAGTTGCGTCCACCCATATAAGGGGATAAGGATCCACCTTTTCACCTACGCCTTCTTCCTCCCTTGCTTATCCATTTTCGCGCACTCGAGCTCCAGCGCCCAAGTCCGCACTCCCCACCTCAACCTTCTCTAGCCATGTCTGGAGCGGGAGGCAAGTGGATGGTCTCCTCCATCACGGAGGGACACATCAAAAAACTAAGGAAGGCCGGATACTTGTCTAACGACATTGCGTACCGGCTTCCCGAAAAGGGGCAGCTCATCCCCACCCCTAGGCCCCATGACAGGGTGGTGTTCCTCCCCCATTTCCTCCGCGGACTGGGCTTCCCTCTTCACCCATTTATCTTGGGGCTCATGTTCTACTATGGCCTGGATTTCCACGATCTGGCCCCGAACTTTGTCCTCAACATCTAGGCGTTTATCATCGTGTGCGAGGCTTTCCTCCGCATCCTCCCCCATTTCGGCCTATGGCTGAAGACTTTCAATGTCAAGCCGAAGGTGGTGCGTGGCAACCAGGCGGAGTGCGGAGGCGCCATGGTGGGCAAGATGGCCAACGTCTTATGGCTTGAGGGCTCCTTTGTGGAGACCCTGAAGGGGTGGCAATCGGGGTGGTTTTACATCACCGAGCCGCGCGACCCCGAATGGGTCGCAGTCCCCGAGTTTCGATCCGGACCCCCTACGCGGCTCACCTCCTGGAAGGAGACGGGCCTATTGTGGGGTAAAAAAGGAGAGCTGACCGGACTCCAAACATGCGTCCAAACCCTGGTGGACAAGAAGCTCAAACTTGTCAACGTAGTCCAGGTTATGCTCATCCGCCTGATCCTCCCGTGTCAACAACGGGCTTTCAACCTGTGGGAGTTCGACCCGGCGTGGCACCAACCTCTGTGCAGGCTCTTCGACACGACGTACGAAGATGCCTGGAAGGTGCTTTTCAAGGGCGCCGAGGCCCCGCATCCGCTACCGAGGATCGCGGATTTAGTACGCAGCGTCACGCTCATGCGGTAAGCTGTTTTTTCCTTTTACAGGGTATCAGTTTTTCATAGTTTGACTCCATGTGGGATCTAAGCTCCCTTACCTTTGACAGGATTGGCAGGTGACGTCCGGAAAGATCAACTGTCCGGCTCCTTTGCCCGAATGCCCAAGGGACGCTCGCTTAGCGAAGCTGCTGGTTCCGGCACCCTATGTGGTGCCGGAGAAGAAGGCCGCGAAAAAGGCCACGGGGACTCGAAAGAGTGCCCGGCGCCAGGAGGTGTCGGATCCATCATCCAACGGTTCCGAGGCGCATTCCTCCCGTGAAGACGAGGAGGAAGAAGAAGAGACCTCTCCCCCTCCAGCGGGAGGAGAGAAGAAAAGGAAGGTCGCCCTCTCTAGAGAGGCCGGAGGGTCCAAGAACGGGAAAACCCTTCCTCCGGACTACTCCACCGATGCCGACAATGGCGGAGAGGAGTGGCCGCCCAGGGCCAAGCCCCTGGCAAAATCGTAAGTATCCGGATACCAGAGTAATTCATAGTAATCGTTTATTGCACAGCTTTCCCTTATGTCGAATATGTTTATGCAGCCCACCCAAAGACCGGCTCGACGCATCGTCGAGCGGCTCACTGGACTCGTCAGATGTGAACTCGCATCTGACGGCTTCCTCCCCCCGCCCTACGGACGACACCGAAATGTTGTCCCAACAGGTTCCAAGCCGGGAGGAGGTGGTCCTGGAGGCGCCGCAAGGCGACCTCCCGGACTCCAGGAGTAAAGGGGATGAAACCCCCCAGGGCTCCAAGTCCGGCTCTAGGCCGGACACCGCTCCGGAACCTTCAAAGGTTCCAGAGTCCAGCGGGGGACCTCCTTCCTAGAGGAACAAGCCCACCGTGCCGGTGACCCCCGTCCAACCGGAGGCGCCGGACAATCTGTTGGAGGCGCTACAAGGCGCCTCCATCGACGAGGAGCACCGCACCATTATGAGTGCGGTGGTCTAGAAGGTTCAGTCTGCCAAGAGCGGACTGACTGAAGCTTGTACTAGCCTTTTAACAGGCTTTGAGGTAAGTAAAGAATGTGTAAATAATATAACCGCATAGACAGTAGCCCCTGATGCTCTGTTTGGCGTTCGGGAAGAAAAGCCGAATAGAGGATCAAATAAACTTCGCAGGAGTCTAACAAAAAGGAGTCAATATGCGTATGCAGGATTCTCTGCTTGCGTCCACCGCACTAACTGCGGAAGTGGACACGCTAAAGCAGAACCTCGAGCGGTCCGAGCAAGAGCTCGGGCGTGCCAAGAAGCAGCTCGAGGAAAATGAAGGTAAGAAATACCTTGTTTAAATATATATAAAAAGGTGCAATTGCAAAAAATGACAGGATTATCGTGGCTATTGTAGGGGCCACGTCTGAGGTGGCGACCCTTAAGCAAGCGCTGGTCGAGGCCGAGAAGAGGGCGGTCACGGAGCGCACCGAGTGGGAGAAGTATGAGACCGAGGTTGGCAAGGTACGGCAAGAGCTCCAGGCTCTCATGGAAAAACATGAGAGTTTGGAGCTTGACTCAAAGACGCGAGCGTCCGAGCTCGCGGTGGCTATTGCCAAGTCTGCCAAGGCCGAATCCCAGAAGACCCTCCAGGAGTTGGATGCGGTGAAAAAGATAGCGGCGAGTAAGGCATTCTTTATGAAAAGCAAACACATAAACGTGAGTTACTTGTTACTTACCCGAATCTGGAGCTCTCCAGGAGCATTCGCAGATCTTCCCCGTAGCGTGTCCAATGCCGCCGCATTCTATCAAGCCGAGGAGGGCAGCTCGACAGAGAAGGTGTTCTGGTCTCAGTACGCTGAGGCCGGACACCCCGTGCCCCTGAGCGACCAGCTGAAGCAACTGGTCAAGCTCCACAAGGCGGCCAAACAGGCCATGAAGGGCCTCATAGTTCGGCTGTGGCCTGGAGGGGCTCTGCCTGGGAGCTATTTCGGGCTGGTGTGGCGGCTGGTGGAGGCCTGTCTAAGGCTCGAAGTCATCAAGCGCTCCGTCTGCATTGAAGGTGCCCGTAGGGCCCTTCCCCGTGCTAAGGTGCACTGGGGCAAGCTGGATGCTGAGAAGCTTGTGAAGGACGGGCCACCTTCGGGGAAAGAGGATCGCAAGCCCGAGAATTATTATAAGGATGTTCTAAAGGGTGCCTGCCTTGTGGCGGATGAATGTTCTAGGGATGTAATTTTTGAGTGAAACTTGCTCGTTTTGTCCTGTGCGCTGAAAACTTGTTCATATGCGCTTAGCAATGGTGTTGGAATTTAAAATATTACCTTCTGTGCGGCTGTTTATCAATTCTGAGAGATGGCAAGTCGTCGGCTTCTGCCCCTGTGTCGCTAGTGCTGGGGTGTTCGGGGATAAACCTGAGCGCTCTTTTTCCCATGTTTGGGTCCTTTGAGGGAGGCGCTCAGCCCAACGAACAAGGCAATCGGACTATAATGCATGAACACTCTCACTTAGCCATAGAATTCTATACTTTTAAATTTCGGCGAAGCCCCTGGTATTCGGAAAACCGAGTTCGGGGGGCTATCCACACCTTGGCCGGACAGAGCCGGCTCCTCGCTCTAAGCGGCATAAGTCTTTAGGGAGTCGAAAAACCTCTCGAATAGCGACCAACTCTCGCTTCATCATGACAGTTAGTTTTAGCTTTCTCCACTGAGGTGCTCGACCCAGCTCAACTGGGGCACAATCGCAGTGGTTCTCCTAGTGCTACCTTAGCCGATATAGCGGAACGTAACGCACCAAAACATAGGAGCCGGGAAAACCCAACTATTGACCCAAGACATGATTCGGAGCCGATGCATATAATGCTATAAATTCGGGGTGTCACACTTGTTAAAGTGTTCGGACTTCTCACACCATATTGAGGGGTACTAAAGCCCCTGGCGTATTTTGGTCGTACCAAAGTGTACGGATGCAACATGTCGTTAAGGAACACACACACACACACACACACACACACACACACACACACACACACACACACACACACACACACACACATATATATATAAGAGTAATGCAAAAATAGACAAAAGCTATGCACTGTTTATTAAAGAGGGCTGCGATCAAAGCAGAATGATACAAATAATGTGATAAGCAAAAGGTTGGACTATGTGACATGTCCGTTCCAGGGGCAAGCTGCAGAATAGTATGCGAAACAGGTATACTGCTCGTGATAGAGACCACCTGGGAGTTCCGTAATGCGGCGTGGCTTGTCTGCTTCCCTGGTTCTTGCATCGTTTGTGCGGCAATTGAACTGCCGAACAGGCCTTCCGAAGAGTGGAGTCCTGAAAGTAAGAGAAAATTAAAAAATTGGCAGCCCCTAGTGTGGTTTAAGCCGTGTTTCGGGCGTGCCATGATGGTGCCCCTCCCCCTGTACCCATGGTATTTCTAGAGTGTAGTTATGTACGCGAAGTACTAGTGTCGCATTTTTGCGAGGGCTGGGGTTGGCGCCGCATTGCTACACCTGCTCGGATCGTGCCAGGCGGTCTTGTTGTAGGTTACTCCGGGCGCGCTTGACGGTGTCCGGTCGTTTAATGGCCGGACTGGAGAACTGCCTGGAGAGGCTGCTTTGTACTTCCGCTGCAAGGGCCGCCGTGTGCTCCTCTGTTCGGAGGGAGTGTTCGGTGTTTCCATTGACCGTAATTACTCCTCGAGGGCCTGGCATCTTGAGCTTAAGGTATGCGTAGTGCGGTACCGCATTGAACTTGGCGAATGCGGTTCGCCCGAGCAGTGCGTGATAGCCACTACGGAATGGGACTATGTCGAAGATTAACTCCTCGCTTCGGAAATTATCCGGAGATCCGAAGACCACTTCAAGTGTGACTGAGCCTGTACAGTTGGCCTCTACACCTGGTATTACGCCTTTAAAGGTCATTTTGGTGGGCTTAATCCTCGAGGGATCTATGCCCATTTTCCGCACTGTATCCTGGTAAAGCAGGTTCAGGCTACTGCCGCCGTCCATAAGGACTCTAGTGAGATGAAATCCGTCAATAATTGGGTCTAGAACCAATGCGGCAAATCCTCCATGACGGATGCTAGTGGGATGGTCCCTTCGATCAAAGGTGATCGGGTAGGAGGACCATGGGTTGAACTTTGGGGCGACTGGCTCTACCGCGTATACGTCCCTTAATGCACGCTTCTGCTCCCTTTTGGGGACGTGGGTTGCGTATATCATGTTCACTGTCCGCACTTGTGGGGGGAAACCCTTCTGGCCACTGTTGTTCGGTGGCCGAGGCTCCTCGTCGTCATCGCTATGCAGCCCCTTGTCTTCATTTTCGGCATTTATCTTGCCTACCTGCTTGAACACCCAACAATCCCTGTTGGTGTGATTGGCCGGCTTTTCGGGGGTGGCATGTATCTGGCACAAGCGGTCGAGTATAAGGTCGAAACTGGACGGGCCCTAGGATTCCTTTTGAATGGCTTTTTCCGCTGACCAGATTTAGAGCCTCTGAATCCGGCATTAACTGTCGTATCCTCAGTATTGTCGCCGTTAATGCGGCGCTTCTGCTTGTTGCGACGAGACCTACCACTACTGTCCCTGGTATCCAAATTACCAGGCGTGCAAAAGCGGGTCATGAGTGTCGTGAGTGCTGCCATAGACTTCGGCTTTTCCTGTCCAAGGTGCCGGGCAAGCCACTCGTCACGGATATTGTGCTTGAAGGCTCCTAGGGCTCAGCGTCCGGACAGTCGACTATTTGATTTTTCTTTGTTAGGAACTGTGTCCAGAATTGCCTGGCCGATTCCTCTGGCTGCTGAATTACGTGACTTAGGTCATCGGCGTCTAGGAGTCGCACATAAGTGCCCTGGAAATTGTTGAGGAATGCGGCTTCCAGGTCCTCCCAACAACTGATTGATCCTGTTGGCAAGCTGTTAAGCCAATGCCAAGCTGGTCCTTTAAGCTTGAGTGGGAGGTATTTGATGGCGTGGAAATCATCGCCGCGGGCCATGTGGATATGAAGGAGATAATCCTCGATCCATACCGCAGGATCTGTTGTGCCATCATATGATTCAATATTTACGAGTTTGAAACCCTCGGGGATTTGATGATCCATTATTTTGTCTGTGAAGCATACTGGGTGTGCGGCGCCTCTGTACTGGGCTATATCACGACGTAGCTCCAATGAGCTTTGTCTATTGTGTTCGACCCTGCCGAATTTGTGGTCGGCGTGACGGTTACCATCTTGAGCCGTGGGGCATCCACGCGATCCGTAGATCGATCTTGTTTGCCTTGCCTTGTCCTCCAACATATCTCGTAAGTCTGGCGCATATTCCCGTGCCTTGGTACGGGGTGCGGCTTGAATGGAGGGCCGAGAGGCCTCTCTATCGCGGCCACGAGGTGGCCGGTCGACCGCATCAAGTGCTTCCTCCTCTAATTGGGGTAGCAACCTGCGCTTTGGGTAGCTCTTGGAGGGGCGTTCGAGTTTATGCTCTTCGGCCGCAGGGACCACAGTCCATCTGTCGACTAGCAAATCTTGATCAGCTCTAAGTTGTTGCTGTTTTTTCTTGAGGCTTCTTGCCGTGGCCATAAGCCTGCGTTGAAAATGCTCTTGCTCGACGGGATCCTCTGGCACGACGAATTCGTCGTCGTCGAGGCTTGCCTCGTCTTCGGAGGGAGGCATATAATTATCGTCCTCGACCTCTCTGTCTGCCGCTCTCTCATGACGGCTGGTTTCTCCATCCTCCTGTGCTAAATCTTGCTGGAGGGGGTTTTCTTCGGCACTTTCCGGAGTATTATTATCTCCCATGCTGGAATCACCGTATTTGTTTTGACGAGATTTTGAGCGGTGCCGCTGACGCCGGCCTTAGGCTGTTTCTTGGAGGGGTCATCCTCCGTTGTTCCATCGCATCACCTTCTTTTGGGATGTCCACCATGTATATGTCATATGACGAGGTGGCTTTCCAGGGACTGATAGGCGCTGGTTCTTCATCGTCTCCTTCATCGGCATCCATACCGTCGATGTCTTCGGAGTCGAAGTCGAGCATGTCGGTTAAGTCGTCGACAGTGGCTACAAAGTGGGTGGTGGGTGGGCTTTAAATTTATTCATCGTCTGAATCCCAACCTTGCTGACCATAGTCCGGCCAGGGCTCTCCTGATAAATAGAGAGACTTCAGTGTCTTCAGAATATCGCCGAAAGGTGAGTGCTAAAAGATGTCCGCGGCAGTAAACTCCATGATCGGTGCCCAATCGGATTCGATCGGCAGGGGCGCGGAGGGTTCGAAGTCCGGCTCCTTGGAGTCACAAGTCTCGCAGAGTGCGGGGCTGGTGTTCGGCTCGATCGCCATTGGGATCACAGCCCCCAAGGCGGCGTCCAACCACCCATCCTCGATCGGCGCAGTTGGCTCCGACTTAAGGGTCAAAGCCGATGCGGGTGCGGCCTCCAGGGCACTGTTCGGTGGCAGAGCTAGATCATGCTCATCGTGACAGTGCGGCGCGCTCGGCAGTGTCTCGAATCCGTCGAAGATCAAGTCCTCGCGGATGTCAGCCGTGTAGTTTAAGCTTCCAAATCTGACCTGACGGCCAGGAGCATAGCTTTCGATCTGCTCCAGATGGCCAAGTGAATTGGCCCGCAGAGCGAAGCTGCCGAAGACGAAGATCTGTCCGGGGAGGAAGGTCTCACACTGGGCTGCATCGCCATTGATGATCGTAGGAGCCATCAAGCCTGACGGCGACGACATAGAGGAACTCTCAATGAAAGCACCAATGTCGGTGTCAAAACCGGCGGATCTCGGGTAGGGGGTCCTGAACTGTGCGTCTAGGCCGGATGGTAACAGGAGGCAAGGGACACGAAGTTTTACCCAGGTTCGGGCCCTCTCGATGGAGGTAAAACCCTACATCATGCTTGATTAATATTGATGATATGGGTAGTACAAGAGTAGATCTACCACGAGATCGGAGAGGCTAAACCCTAGAAGCTAGCCTAGGTATGATTGTTGTTGTGTATGTTGTCCTACGGACTAAAACCCTCCGGTTTATATAGACACCGGAGAGGGTTAGGGTTACAATGGTAGGAGATATGCATATCCGTATCGCCAAGCTTGCCTTCCACGCCAAGGAAAGTCCCTTCCGGACACGGGACGAAGTCTTCAATCTTGTATCTTCATAGTCCAGGAGTCCGGCTGAAGGTATGGTCCGGCCATCCGGACACCCCCTAATCCAGGACTCCCTCAACGCCAGTAGCCTCATCCTGCATCCTCGCCTAGCCGGAGATCTGATTCATCTGGCTATGGACTATCACATGCATGCACCTGTAAGAGTCCTCGCCTGCCCGCGAGAAATTTTCCCAGGCCGCCGCGGCGCGGCGGGACCTCCCTGCTGCTTCGGCGGCGCGGCGGGACATCTCTGCTGCTTCCGTGGCGTGGACGGACCAGTCTGCTACATCGACGGCGCGGCGGGATCTCCGTGCTGCTTCGGCGGCGCGGCGGGACCTCTGTGTTGCTACTGCTGCGCAGCTGGACATGTCGGCTGCTTTTGCGGTGAGGCGGGATATCTCTCGGGTTTCCTCTTCCATGCTCACCTCTCCCTGGTGGAAATCTCTCGACCCAGAACTCACGCTGGCTATGGCTTGATTGACTTGATTGTTTTTTGTGGATGAGGAGTTGAGGAGGAATGTGCAGTCATCTTAGCATAGTAGTATTTATAACCGAGTACTACTAATATGCTCCTAAGTGGGAAACCGTTTAGGTTGTGATCGGTGTGAACAGGTTTGCAATTAAATATAGCATGGTAGTAGTAGTAATTTGGAATGTGATGAGACGCGCTCAAAATTTATTGACGGTTCTAGTTTCGAAGTGCGGCACTATTTCCGGATGGCGTAACGTCGGCACGTTTTCTCGGCCGTGGTGTAGCATATGCCATGGTACTAGTTCTTTTTCTACTACTGTGTACGTGCAAAAACTGGCACCGTCGGATACATATCTTACGCTTGACCTTCATAGACTAGTATTTTTTCAGACGCATTACACCTATCTCTCGGGACTTCTCGCACGCACCATCACTGCTCCCTAGGTCGATGCCACCCACATACAGTTGTACTCTGAGAAGAGGTGCACGCATGCACTCGTCCTCTCTCACACACACATCTGTAGCTACGAATTGTAGTGTTCTCAACCATCTGATTGGTTCTATCATAGGTTTCATGTTGCTCCTTGGCCTTGAGATTGAGAAGTTTAAAACGCGGAGGATAAGATGGAGGTGCGAGGTTTTGGTTAATGTGCGGGCCGCACACGGCACCAACACGACACAAGCTTCATCTGCCTGGTGCGCATGCAGTCGAGTGAGTTGTCCAAGTATAGACACAACCAGGCCCTCGTTGGTATCCGCGCCTCGACTTTGTCTGGTCATAGTGGAGAGTAGCATAGACTAGTTACTAGTCTATGTTACTAGTACCTTCATAGTGGGTAGTGTCATATAGTATATGCATAATTTGGCGACGAGCGCTCTCTATATGTACCACCTTTTTCTTTAATTACATCATGTTAGTTTTGCTCCATGGCGCAATCCATCGATACTACTACTATACAAATGTATACATTTTTTAAAAGGCTAGAGGGCGAGGCAGTCTAGCTTGGTCCTTTTCACGAGAGGTGAGGGCCTTTGTGATTTGACGGCTCATTACTGCTGGAAGGCGGGGCCTTGTGATTTGATTGCTCGTATAAATGTGCCGACAACCTGAGGAGGAGCAAAGAACCGTGCGGTATACTCAAGTTTTCCACTGGAGTATGATGGAGGAGCACAAAACACGGCAACCCAGTGCCATATACACTACTCTCTACTCTTATTATATATTACTAGCAAGAGGCATTGTTCTATTGGCAATAAAGAATGATCTAATTTGCTAGTCATCTCATTTTTAGCATTGTTCTATTCATGCCTCGCAGAGAAGGTGACACGTGCAGCCAAACACCCGAAGCAAAATAAGAAACACAGGAGCAAAAGAAGAAGCAGGATTATCACCCCCAAAAAAGAAGGAAGACACACACACAAGTCTGGGGCGCTGCTCTCACTACATGAAAGGGTTGCTGGCCCCGGAGTCGTAACTGCTTCTTCATCGCCTCCACGACCTCCATCTCCTTCCATGTCTCCTCCGCCATCTTCATCATTGTGTCCATGACGCGGGATTTCTCGACGCGAGCCTTCATCATCTATTCCACGGCCACATTACGTACCTTGATAGCAGTTGGGTGCTTGATGCGGAGCTTCGCCAACTCCTCCTTCTGTTCCATGACGAGGGCCTGCAACATCTTCATCGAGGAACTACTATTCTCATGCAGCTTCTTCCAGCCGGCGTTCTCCTACTTCCGCAGGTCGAGCTCGTGGCAGAGCTTCGCCTTGTCCTCCTGAAGTTGCAGGATTTCACCGGTCGCCTTCTTCTCCAAGGCAATGCTCTTCTTCAGCAGCATCACCAAGCCGACGATCAACTCCCCCTACTCATTGAGCTCAGCGGGCATGTCATCGAGGCTCTCCTTCAGCAGCTCCACCAAGCCGTGGATGAACTCCTTCTGCTTATTGAGGTGCTTATTGAGCTGATCGAGAATGCCGTCGAGGGATAACGACTCCAGCGCCGCATATTCGCCTCCGCGTCTAGGGCGCTCCTGGGAGCCATCGCCTGCCCGTGAGAGATCTTTCGAGGTCTCTGCGTGGCGGCGAGCCCTCTCTTTTTTCCCGCAGCCTTGGTTGCCGCTCCCTTGTTACGACTACTTCTCAACCTAGAGCTCTGCACACCGGCCATGGCAAGGACGGACGAAGAAGGAGGACTTTGAGGAGGAAGGTAGAGTAATTTTCGGTTAGGTAGTTCCCCTTTTTATAACCTAAGTACTAGCACTAGTACTAAAACCTGCATAGTGAGAACACGTTCAGGTTTGGTACGTACTAGTAGGTGTGAGCAGGCTTGCACTTAATTGCAGCACTAGTACTTTCGAATGTGATGGGAACAAGGTAAAGATTAATTGATGGTTTTTGGTTTCGAGGCCCGAAACGGCTCCCGATGAGTTTAGTGGAACATAAATTTCAAGTAGACTACACTGCTCAGATGCGTAAATATTATGTTACTGTCAAAAATTGGCACAAAATACGAAGGAGATCAATGGAAGTACTACTTGCAACCCATGATTTAACTACTCGCATGCGCGCAGTACTACGCGCATGTCTTTCTTCTGCCCTCACATCCACTCAATTTGCATGCACTGTATTAATTGACCATCAATGAAGTGAAGGACTTTACACGCATCAAATTATCACATGGGGTGGATCTTGGTACAAAATTGCATCCGCCCGTGTACCCGCGTGTGCGTGCGAGGGAATGAGTGCGTGTGTGGCATGCATGCACATCTTCGCTTCGTGCATGTACCGCCAGTGCGGCTCTGGGAGGACTAGTACATTCTTCTCGAACCAGCAGCACGTCACTGTGATCAATCCACACAAGGATGTCGCGACAACGCCTCCACATGTGCCACATGGCTTCATGAACTGTAAGAGAGACACTGTGTAGCGTGCCATTGTGTTTTTCACATACTCGAAGTACTAGTAAGGTACACGTGCATTGCCCGCGTCAGATTTTGCAACCAGATTATGAATAAATACCACACTATAGCATGTAAGCTCTGAGTCATATATGCCTGATGTAGACCTTTGTTTAATTCTTATAGTTCATCTCATTCAAAATCAATTAGTTTTTATAAAAAAAACCTAGGGCCTCTTTGATTCGTAGGATTTCCAAAACGCGGGAATAGGAAGAAACATGGGATTAGAGTGGAATGTTGTCTTGAATCCTACAGGATGGTACGAGTGTTTGATTGTGCATAGAAAAAACGCAAAATTCTTTCAAAGAGGTTTGAGTGGATGGGATGTTCCCTATGAAATCTAGTGCAAATGAATCATATGGAAAAATTCCTATGGTTCACAATCCTACGAATCAAACAACCAAGATAGGAAAAATTCCTAAGGATTAGAATCCTCCAAAATTCCTTCGAGAATCCTTTGCATCAAAGAAGCCCTTAATCTATTTTATGATTCATGGAATTGTGCGTTGTAAAGCATAAAGTAAAAACAAATAATGGCAATTCAACTACAAAAAAGTTTGTGTAGTTATGATATGGAAGATTCTAGAACAAAGGAGAACCACTGTTGTTTTGAGATTTGTGCATTATGCTTAAGTTCAACCATGGAGTCTGCTAGATTGTACATGTGGCAAAATCCGGTGGGGAGCTAGAATATGGTGTGAGGGGTCGAGTGGAGGGAGACTATGAAGGAGTGCACAACTGCTAGATCGATATTTAGAGAGAGGGGGCGAGAACGTGCGCTATTGCGCGCAGTGGCAGAGCCATGAAAAATGTCCCATGAGCTAGGGGGCCAAGCATTGCTAATCCTTTATGAGGAGGGCCAATTCATCAACTTAAACCATTTTTACCAGCAATTGTCTAATGATCACATTCATATTAGCCTCGATATATAGTGATGTTAGTGGGGGCAGGGCCCTTGCTGCCCCCTGTCTTCGCCATTGTGCGCGCGTCTGAGAGATGAAGCGGAAGGCATGGATGATGAGAGGGGGGCGTTGGATATATAATTATTGTGGGTGTATTAGCTATATATGTAATCCTATATAGAGAGGTATAGATTGATCGATGTGGATGTGGGAAAGAGGGTGAGACCTCACTAGATATATAGATTGACCGGTTTATGTGGAAAACTATGAAAGACCTAGCTATATATACACACACATAGAGGAACATCGATCGTTGTGCATGCGTGTGAGAGATAAAGAATGCCCAATATGATGGAGAGGGGGATGTGTGTGTGTGTGTGTGTGCCTTCATGGGAGACCGACCTGAAGCAAGAAATTGCATGTGTGCGATGGATAATGCCGACTGGTACTGTGTGTGCATGCATGCACGAGAGAAAGTCAGTGGTACAATTATAAAGAGAAGACCAATGTGTGGGTGCAAAAGACTAGGTGAGGTCATAATCAATGTAAAGTTGAATTCAAATATTTGAATAAGAGATCATGATGTTTGAAACCCATGCATCCAGGAATATAACAGAGATCTGCGCGGTGTGGTTTGGAAACAAGCATGTTGTAATGTATACACATTGAACAAGGTCATACTGGTTTGAATTTGAGATACCGATGGCAGACATCGTTTGGCCACATTGCATCCGTGCATGGACACACTATTCTAATTGGAGATGATGGGTGGCTTTCGCATCACATATCTATATCTATACCCCTATATATATATATATATATATATTATATTTTATATTTTTTATATAGTGTGCGGATAACTTTAACTTTGAAAGATGGTCGTTGGATGAGGCCAATCCGATGGTGCAGAGCTAGCAAATTTGAGCACTACTGGCCGTTGGATATCATCTAGATTCCACCAGATTTTGCCACATGTACAATCTAGAAGACTCTATAGTTGAACTTAAGCATAATGCACAAACCTCAAAACACAAGCACTTCTTCTGTGTTCTAGAATCTTCCGTATCAGAATTTCCCAAATGTTTTTCTACATGATTTGTTTTTACTTTACGCCTTACAACGCACAATTCCATGAATCTTAAAATAGATTAGCTTTCTTATAAAACTAGATGATTTTGAATGAAATGAACTGTAAGAATTAAATGAACATCTACATCATGCATATATGACTCAAAGCTTACATGCTATAATGTGGTATTTATTCATAATTTTTTTGCCAAATCTCATGCGTGCAATGCACGTGTACCTTACTAGTCTAAATGGTGTCTGTGTGTGTGTTGTGTGTGTTAAACACATTGTATGTAGTATATCATACTAGTCTAAATTGTCTTTTTTTCTTTTGGGTACACGTTAAGCTTGTTCTCCCGAAATTTCAAGCCGCGCCTTGTTATGCCGAAATTTCAAGCTAGCGTCTCTGTCTATCGTGCTGCGAAACTCCCACCTCTTCAACCCGCGCCTTGTTACCCCGAAATATTTAAGATAAATCTTTGTCTCGTTGTGCTCTGACAACTCCCTCCATCTCAGCATGCGCCTTGCTATTCCAAAATTACAACACGCACAAAAACTCCCATCTCCTGTGAAATCCCGACACGCGAAATGCGCATGATACCCCTGAACCGAAAGAACCGCCTCAAATTGGTGGGGGTACTTCCGTAACATACCCCACATTTCGGACAAGCGCGTCCCTAAGCCATGGTTCCCCCACTCCCATCCCATCCGCCCACCCATTCGTACACTGAGGTCGGCAAAACCCGCGAAGCCCCACACCCTCCTCCGTCCGCCACCAAGCCGAAGCCTCTTCCCCGACGACGTCGTCCATAGCAACACCTCGACGTCCCTCATCCACTGTACCAGATGAGGATCCGTCGTCTATCTGGTTGTCCTGCCGGTTCAGCCACCCCATCCTCCACCTCCAAGGAGCTGCCCCGACGTTCCCCTCGCCTTTCGCGCCACCTCCATTCCCACACCATCGTCTTCACCCGCACCACCGGAAGAGCATCATCATCACCGTTTCCTCGGATGAAGTTGCGGCCTAATCGGCACCATGAAAGAGGTTGTACACTAATCGCCGCATTTTCTTCTTGATTCGATCTCATAGTGTTGCTGGCGCTCGGTCCCGAGCCGACACGGTGCGGCTCCATCCACGGCGGCATCACCAGCCACTTCCTCCATGGCGTCGCTCCCTCGGCGGCGACGTCCACATCAGTAGGAGCTGCTGCTGCTCTGCTCTTGCTCTCAGTCCCCTGCCTGGTCTGCTCTTGCTCGCGCTGCTGCTCTCGCTCTTGCTCTTGCTTGCGATGCTACTCCGATTTAGCTACACTTCAGTCGATTGAATCGACTTTTGGGTCAGTCAATTTTCAGGGGGTGGGGGGCTCCCCGAAGTTAAGGAAGAACCGGCCGCAGCGGTGAGGGGGGCTCACCGAAGAGGCACCCCACTATCTATCTTAGGGTTCAGGGTGGGGGCGGTGGTCGCCGGCGGTGGTGGGGCGGTGGCGTGGGGATCGCCGGAGAAAAATCTCGGCACGGGGGGCCTACAGGGATGGCCAGGGCGGCAGCGGACCAGCGGTGGGGAGTGTTTTCGGGGCGGGCGGGGAGGTGCACCGCCGGCCACGGGCGGCGGGGGGCGGCTGTTTGGCCGGTGCTGGCTGGCGGCTCAGGGGGGTGTAGGTTGAAGATGAACTGCAGGGCCTTGATTTCATATCCAAGGGCTGCAAAATCGACTGACCAGAAATGAAAAAGTCAGTCGACTAACGTGTAGCCTCACCTCTAGTGCGTTCAGTTTCGACAGTAAAATTTAGTTTCGATAGCAAAATTCAGTTTCGGTAGTTAAGTTCAGTTTCGACAGTTAAATTCAGTTTCGACAGTTAAGTTCAGAGATGAGCAGCTAATGTATACATCTAGCACTTTTTGGTTATGTATTTTACGTCATCTATTGGAGATGCTATTAGAATTCCACTCATTTTAACATTGTCTCTCTTGTCCTGCTTCAGCCTCGACGTCGTACAACTCACCAGAGTTGCTCCAACGATGAAACCCTCCATCACAGCGAAGCAGTACCTCGGGCTCCATCTCCAGACGCCTAAGATATTCTTCCCCTCCTCTGACAGCCAAGTCAGCCGAAGCATCCTCACTGTCCAACCCAATCACGCTAAGATCGACATGGCTTCGCCAAAGAGGTTGTACACTTCTTGTGCTTTGACTTAATCTCACCATGTTTCTTTGCATCCTGTGATCTTCCAATTCTTGTGAACCAAACACCCAGATTGGGAGAAATCCTGTGTTTTTAAATTCTCTATTTTGCACGTGCATTCCTATCCTATTCATGTCTATTTCCTATCACTGCATTGTTAGAATCCTCAAATTCAAACAAGCACTTACACAATTACTTCTATTACGGATATGTGTCAAAGAAAACCTTGTGTGGTTTGTCCTGCTCCTGCGGTGCTGTGTTCCACCCCAGCTCAGCTGCTCCAACGAAGGAAGGGTTCACCACAGTAGGGATCCACTCTCTAGACTGTCTTTCGCCGCCTCAGATCTTCTTCCCCGCCACCGGCAGCCACGACAACTACATTACCATCATCAACTCAGCAGATGACCTTGAGGACTACACGGGTCCGCAAGAGAGGTCGCACTCTTCTATGTCTGCTTACATTATGCATTGCTTAATATGATGACATGCTACTTTATCGTCGTGTTCACCTATTAGACTCCGACTCAGGTACAAACTTATGCTGAAACTTGAGTTTTTAGATGGTTGTGGGGTACATATTGGGGCAGCAATCAGTACTATATGTCTACTATCTGGTTAATCTCGGGTGTCTACTATGAGTTTCATGTTGGGTGCAAACAAACATTAAAGGAGCCATTTTCTGTATTTTTTAACTAAAGCTATTGTCTGCCTGCTATCATTTGTTTTGGGTCTATCCACAGTTTGCTACCATCACTCTGGATTTGTGCATGCACTCCTTACATAATTTCACTATGTTTTATTCTTATGCATGTCAGTTATTGTACACAATGGAACTGAACATGTAGAGCAAAAGAGACGAGCCTTGAGTGGCAATAAAATTTCATGCAGACATTGCTCCATGGTGGGCGCAAAGGTAGCCCCCCTCCACCCATTTTGGATCGTAATCAAGAGCAAGACAACTGTTCTGAGGGGGATTCAGAAGCAGAAGACCACTCCTATTTACCCCATGAGGTCTTTGCTCTAACTTGGCATGCTGATGTTGGTAAAATCATGCATATGGAGCCTTGTATTGCTTACTGTATATATCAAAGATGTCATCTGCTTAGTTTAGACATGCTTTGTGTCAATGCCATCTGTTTAGTTTCTTTATCGTATATGTGAATCATGCAATGCCATCTTTTTTAGCCAGGCATCATATATGTGAATTTTGCAATGCCACCCTGGTTAGCCAGTCATCTTATATGTGAATTATATCATGACATCATTTTTTTATTACGTGTTAAATTTGTCAACAATTTTAGTACATTCAATTACTCTTCCTGTACATCAGCCATTCGGCACGGTCATGGAAAAATCTGGAGTGGAAACAAGGTCTTCAGAGCAGATAATGCTATCTGACGAAGTGCATGTCTTGCTGGTTACAAAAATCTCCTCAGAGGAGGATTTAGAGACAGATGACTAGTCCTATCCCCCCCCCCGAGGTGCATGCTCTAACTTGGCAGGGTTATGTTGCTCATATTGTGCGTATGGTATCTTGCATTGCTATGTCATTTGGGTAGTTTAGACATGCTTTGTGTGAATGCCACCTGTTTAGTGTCTAATTACCATATATGTGAATTTTGCAATGCCATCTTGTTGTAAGACATTATATATGTGAATTATGCAATGCTATCTTGTTGCAAGGCATTATATATGTGAATTATGCAATGCCATGCTGTTTAGCCAAGCGTCATATATGTGAATTATATCATGCCATCATTTTATTATATTTCTTGTTGCTTTTGTCGACAATGTTTGTTTATTCAACTGCTCTTCCTATGCATCAGCCATTTGAATTGCTGATGGAGAAATCTGGAGTGAAAACAAGGTCTTCAGAGCAGACAATGGTACCTGGTGAAGCAGATACCTTGCTGGTTACAGATAGCTCTTCGGAGGAGGATTCAGAGGCAGATGACCAGTCCTATTATCCCCCTAAGGTGTATGCTCAAACTTGGCTGGGTTATATTACTCAAATCATGCATATGTTGTATTGCAATGCTTAGTTTTTACATCATATACACGATATTGAATGCCATCTCCTTAGTTGACACATCATATGTGTGATTTCCCTTTGCTCACTTCCTTAGTATATAAATCATATATTTGAATTATATCATGTCATGATGTTTACATAGACAACATGTATCTAAATTATGGCATGCCAACCCATTTTCTAAAGACATAATATAGTTATATCATCTCATCTCGTTCACACTTCACATAGTCATCATATTTTGAATTATGTCACTCTATTCGTGAATTATATCATGCCATCATGTTTCCATCGACGACATGTTTGTGATTTATGACATGCCAACCACTTTAATAGACACATCGTATAGTTATATCATGTCATCCTGTTTACATAGTCATCATATTTTGAAGTATGTCATTCTATCCTGTTTAGTTAGCCATCATACATGTGAAATTGTGTCATGCTATCATGTTTAATTAGCCATCATATATGTGAAATTATCTCTGATATTCTGTTTGGTTAGACAACATAAATGTGAATTATTTCATGCCCTGTTTTCTTCCCTACTATCCATTGCACCTATCTATCCTACAATGTTTGTACATTCAATTACTTTTCTTATTTATCGGCCATTTCAATTGGAGGGGGTGATGGCAGTATCTGTGGGAATAAAAACACTGTCTTCAGAAAAGATCGTCCTACCTGTCGATGGAGATAGAACCACGGTTGTACTTGCCCAAGAACCAGCCCCACCACACATAACCCAGAATCACGCAAATTGTACCCCTACCCAGTTGGACAGAGAACTAGCTACACCCCTTCTAACCCCAACCCCAGCAGATAGTAACCCAGTTCCCGTTGACACAGCACTGTCTCCACCACAGAGCACCCAAACACGAGCAGTTAGTAAGGCAACTGCAGTGCCCAAAGCACGAGGACCACCACTCCGGACATGAAGTCAACGCTTAAAGCAGAATAAGACTTGTTCTCAGGTCAGGTTCCGTAGCTATGGTTCATACTACTTTGCTCTTGCATCACTGTATTTACTCATACCAACTAATTTCAAATTTGAAGGATGCAATTGAAACTCCAACGGCGCAACGGGTATGTTTTAAACCTGTTTCTTTAACATGTTTGCTGTTGTAACTTACTCTATGTTCATTTCAGTTTCAATTAAATAAACAGTTATATTCTCATGCCATGCACCTTACAAGTGTTGTTATTGTTGTGTAGTTTCCCACACTTATATTCTGTCTAAGATGCTTTGTCTTAAATAGATATGATTCGAACGGTATCTATCTTGATTTGGCAACATAAACTAGAATGATATAGACCATACATTGACCATACTACATAGATATATGTTTGTTTCATGCTGTTATCCTGTCCACCTTACTAGTGAACTGGTTTACCAAAATGAGTTTCATATACTACATTGTAAACCTGTGATGTGTTTGTTTGTTTCTCTTTTAAAATGCAGATAAAATATTGGAGAAGAGTACCCCATTATGCAATGGTACATGAAGTAATGCAGATAAGGTTCAAGATAGTGAGACAACCCTGTTGGTCTCCAAGAAAGCTGATAAAAACTATATTGAAGACACTGAGACAACCCAAAAGTCATGTCTTGATGTAGTGTTTGAGTTACTGGCTACTACTGCTGGCACCAGCTCTTCGAACTCGCTGCCTAAATCAGTTCGGCTTGTTGAGTCTCAACTTCAAGTTGAAAGACATCGATCTGATGTTATGCGATAGGAAGCCGAAGGACTGAGGAAGTCCCTATAGAATTCAGATGCATACTTTCTGGTGCAACAGCAAGTGCTGGAGGATTTAAGTGCCAAACAAGAGAAAGTTAATAAGCTTGCTAAGCATCTTGCCAGCATTATGGGTTCCCAGGATATTGTTTCTTGAGCTCTTCTGAAGTGGTTTCAGTTCTGGACTTGTTTTGCTGCGACGTTTATATGCTGCTTTGTTCCCCATATTTGCACTGGTGGCGAACTTTGATGCCCAGTGGATGTAATATGTGTAATAGCCGTGATAGCCTAGCATAAGTTGCTTGCCTGTTTATTTCCTTATTGTCTTATTTATTTGTTTTATTATAGTCAGTGCAGTTCTTTTTCCGCGGTTTGCTAGTGGCCGCAATAACCTATTTTTTAAAACTAGGCCACATTAACCATGGGCTACATATTTACTGTAGTTAACATGGGCTTCGTACGGGCCGTAGAAACAATGGGCCTTCTAAGGGCCGTAGAAACAATGGGCCTTCTACGGGGCGTAGAAACCATGGGCCTTATACGGGCCGTTGACACAATGGGCCTTCTACGGGCCGTATCATCAATGGGCCTTCTACGGGCCGTATGATCGGTTGGCCAAACATGGGCCAATAACAGACCACATTATGGCCGTAAATGGGCTAGAGTTGAAATCGTCCGTTCATGGGCCGACCATAACGGGACGTCGTTAATCAGCCGTATTTTATGATGCTATGAAAATGGCCCAACGTATTAACGGACCACAAACGGGCCGGCTGTAACCATGGGCTGAATTTGGCCCACAAACAGAAAATGTCAGTAACGGGCCAAAAGTAAACGAATGCTGGAAATGAGCCCAAGAATAAATGGGCCCTGAGAAGGCCGAAAGATAACATGGGCTGGAAACGGCCCAATGGAATAATGGGTCATTAATGGGTATAAAGTGACACACTGTTCATTACGGGCCAATTTTACCATGGGTCGTCAATGGGCTGAGGGTTACTAAGGTCCTCATATGGGCCGAAAGATTTCATGGGCCATACATGGGCCAGAAGTTAAAACGGGCTAGAATTATATCGGACGGCCCAGATGACGCTACTGGGCCTAATTCGGATAGGCCGTAAACGGGCCCTGGGTTAGCGGGCTGTAAATGGGCTATATGCGAACATGTCGTTAACAGGCTTGTCGTGGGCTAGCCCGCCACCTTTTGACCAAGTCAAACGGGCCGGCCTTTTCATAGGAATGGGCCTTTGTTTGGCCGTGCCACGTGTCGACGTATCATAGGCGCTTTGGGTCCAATGAGTGGATGACATCTGTCCCAACGGCGAGCCAACACATGTTCCCTCTAGCCAATGATGATTTTACATGTGGAAAATCCCCATTGGTCAGGGCTGTTAACAGGTTATCGGATCCAATACCGGACCTGATATCTTAACAGCGCTACGTTACGGTGGATGCCATGTGTCGGTCACCCTTGACGAAAGCACTTCTGTGACGCGCGATTTATCATCATGGAAGTGGACACTTCCATGATGATAATTTTGGTAATGTCATGGAACACTTCTATGACAACACATGTATGAATATCTTGATTCTGTCATAAAATTGTCATGGATGTACATGTATGACAGAAAACGTGACCTACTATGACAAACACGTATCATCATGGAAGTGTATTTTTTTGTAGTGCAAACTCCAAGCTCTTCCTTTCCCAGCAACTCCTCCGACAATGGCCGGTTCTCAAGGAAAGTGGGTGCCCTCCTCCGTCACGGAGGAGAACATCAAGGAACTGCAGGAAGCGCAATATTTGACCACAGAAATCAAGCACAGGCTTCCCGATCCGGCGCAGGTCATCCCCAGTCCGGGGCTCGATGAGAGGGTGGTGTTTATCCTCCACTTCCTCTGTGGACTCGGATTCGCCCTTCACCCCTTTGTAAGGGGTCTCATGTTCTACTACGGGCTGGATTTTCACGATCTGGCCCCAAATTTGTTCCTTCACATCTCGGTGTTTATCATTGTGTGTGAAGCCTTCCTCCGTGTCGCTCCACACTTTGGATTATGGCTCAAGATTTTTAATGTGAAACCAAACGTGGTAGGCAACACGCGGACTGTGGTGGCGCCATGGTGAGCAAGCTCCCTAAAGTCAATTGGCTAACGGGATTCTTTGTGGACACTGTCAAAATATGGCAACAGGAATGGTTCTATATTACAGAACCTCGCGGCTCCAAGTGGGCAGCCGCACCAGCCTTTAGATCTAGACCCCTGCTGAGGCTTACATCCTGGACCGACAAGGGTCCGGACTGGGGGTCGATCCCTGAGGTGTTGCTGCTGCAAAAACACGTCAAGAGCATGATAGCGAAGGACGTTACCCTTGCCGACGTAATCCAAGTGATGTTGATCCACCGAGCACTTCCCTGCCAGAGGCGGCCCCTCAAGATGTGGGAGTTCAATCCGGAAGGGTCGCGGACCCTACAACAGTTCTACGGCACAAGTCATAAAGGGATCTGGAAGCTGCTTTTTAAGAAGCAGAAATCGTGGCCAAGGTCCTCAGATGATACCGGCCTCGACTACAACCATCCGTCCACCAAGGTAAATTCTAAAAACTCCGAACACCAATAGGCTTCAACAGCCCGAGGGAGAGGTGCTAAGTAGTCCATCCCCTTACAGGTCTGGATTAAGAAGGTGGAGTAGATCCGGTGTCCGGCTCCGCTGCCTGAAGACCCAGCCAATCCTCTTCTAATGAGGATGCTAGTCCCAGCACCATACCAGGCGCCGACAAAGAAGGACAAGAAGAAGAAAAGGGAGGGGAGCACTTCAGACGTAATGTCCGGAGATGCTGATGCCCAGTCCTCTCACGAGAGTCATGATGACGACGGGGAGGAGGAAGAAGATCCTCCCCGTAAGGGTAAAAAGAGAGCGGCCTCCAAAGACCTAGAAGCCGAAGCGTCCAAGAGGGCAAAATTACCCTCCCCGATGACTCAGGGTCAGACGCCGAGGTTGCCCCGAAGCACCGGCGCCGGACTAAGCTCCAAGCCTACTCGTAAGTTGTCCGAGATTTTTTGCACTTATTCAATCAATAAACTGTGATGATAACCCTAATTTCTATCTTTTAGTCCGGCCCGTGATCTTCCCCCACTATCTTCGTCCTCGGGAGATCTGCCACCGAAGATGATGGAGAGTGGGTCGCCTAGCCTCCCCGCCGCCTAAGGCGGATGATGCCAAGGTGTTGTCTCATAGGCCCTCCCCAAGCCTTGAAGAGACGCGGGGGCGATTTAACGGTGCGAGAGGGTAATACCTCGGCTGCCGGAGGGCCGGGGAGGATGGTCCTCATGGAGACCGGCGACGAGGGCCCTGGTCAATCCATCCCCCAGACGTAGACTGCTCCGGAGACTAATACGGTCCTGAATTCTAGTGAACAACCCCCTGCGAGAGAAAAGGGAGTGCCGAATACCACAACGGACGCTCTTCAAAGTGCATCCGTCCTAGACGAGCACCGCATCCTGATGGGTGCGGTGTCTCAGAAGATTCTGTCCGCCAAGAGCGGATTGAACGAAGCCTTCTCCAGCCTGCTAGCAGGCTTGGAGGTACGCAATGTAATGCTTTTGATCTTTTTTTTATGAGAAATATGCCCGTATATATATAGTAGCCCCTAAGACTTGGTTCGGTTTTCTGAAAGAAAAGCGAGCAGAGGATCAATAATCAGTTGTCAGGTGGTAACATGCTATTTTATTTGAATTTCAAAATAGGCCTCTCTGTTAGCGGCGACTACCCAGTCAGCGGAGATTTCCGAACTCAAACGGAAACTGGAGCGAGCCAATGAGGATCTAGTCCTTGTTAACACGCGGCTCGACCAAACGCAAGGTATAAGATACATCTTGTTGTATGCCTGCTTATGTGCGTGCTTTTGTGGAAGTTGAAGAGCTTTACTATGCATGGTTGTAAATATGGTGCCGCCGTGGTGGAGACCCTTAGGGGCGAGCTTGCTCAAGCCAAGGAGCAGGCAAGGGTAAGTCAGGCGGCTGCTGACAAGGCGGATGTGGACTTAACGGCCGAACAGGCCGCTCGGCGCCGTTTTGAGGAACGAGTGACAGAGATCGAGCAAAAGCTCAAGGAGACTGCCGCCAAGTGTGAGTCCCTGGAAACGAAAAACAAAGCGAAGGTGACCGAGCTCGCCAAGGCCCTTCAAGATGCTTCGGAGGCACGGTCTGAATCCCGCGCAACATGCGAGGAAATCCGTAAGCTAGTCAGATAGTGGCTGGTAAGCCTTTTCTTTTACAGGCTAAATTTGGGGACCGGAAGTATGTCATGCTTAATCGACTATGGATTTATCCAGACGCACATGCGGTTCTACTGACGAGTGCTACGGACGTCGCCCAATTCTTCCAGGCCGAGGAGGAGTACGAGTCGGAGAAGCTTTCTGGTCGTAGTTTGTGGAGTAGGAGCGTCCCCTACTGCTAAATGACCAGATGGCACAATGGGCGGAGCTGCATAAGATGTCTATCGCGGCCATGAAGGACGTCATAGTCCAGTTGTGGCCTGCTGAAGCCGTTCCGGGCAGCTACTTCGGCCTCGTGCGGAGTCTCGTCGATGCGCTGCCCCGGATTGATGCTGTCAAGAGGTGGTCCTGCATGGAAGGAGCGAGTATGGTTTTCTCCCATGTCAAGATGCACTGGGTGAAAATGAATGCCGAAAAGGTGGCGGTCGAGGGTCCTCTTGAAAGCAAGGCCCACCGCACACTAGAGCGCTATTTTGAGGACGTGCTAAAAGGTACTCGCCTTATAGAGGGCCAATGCTCTAAGGATGTAGTGTTCGAATATAAGAGTCCAAACTGTGTGGGGATTTTTGTTATAAACAAAGTGATTTGTAATATATTCATTCCTTGATGAAAAGTTTTTATCCTCCTGTGCGGCCATTTTATTGTATCTAAGAGTTCCCAGTCATCAGCTTCAGCCCCCATGTAGATGCTACTGGGGTGTTCAGAATTGCACATAACTACACTTAACCCAACGTCTTGGTCCTTGGAGGAGGTGTTAGTGCGGTGAACCAGGCAATCAGATTATTCGGTTTTATTGCTCTCACCAAGCTATAGGAGTTTGACAATGGGTCTATTAGGTAGCCCTAGTATGTACGCAGCTACCCTGATGCAGCTGCGTTACATATGTGACCGGGAAACGATCCTTCACGTAATATGAAAAATCTCTAAGGATTGTAGTGAATCGCCGAGTGGCTCACCAGCTCTCGCCGCATCATGACAGTCAGTTTTCGGCTTTCTCTACTGAGGTGCTTAACCGGACGAACCAGAAACACAATCGCAGTAGTTCTCCCTTTACTACCCTAGCCGATCAGACAGAACGTAAGGTAGCAAGCACAGGAGCCGGGCAACCCAACTATTGACCAAAGACATGATTCAGAGCCGATGCATATAATGCCGAACTCGGGACGCCGAATTGTGCTGTAAAGCTGTTCGGACTTTTGTTTGGCAACACATATGTTGCCTTATAGATCCCCTGACAATTTTATGCCGAGGTGTGTACGTGGGACCACGTAACAGACGGAATAAAAAGCGATACTGAATAAGAAAAATTTTGGTTCACTGAAATTTGATTGATACGTCAAAATGTAATCTTACAGAAGGTACCATAATCACCAAGGCCATTTTACATGCCGGGGGTCTAGGGCTAAGGGAAAAGCTCTATACAGGTTCTTGAGTGAAGTTGTGGTCTTCCTGCCGCACGTCTGTGCCGCTTTTCGCCCAAATAAGAAAGCTTCCTTTAAAGGAATGGTCTTCTGCCATGTATACGGAACCGGGCTCGGAAAGAGTCCTCGTGGGTCCAAAGAATGAGTGGGTTTTGATTCACCTGTGGTAAAAAAGAAAAGATGATTAAAGAAAGGGCAAGGCCGTGTAAGGTTGAACCTTTGAATAGGCCTGTCTGTATATTGCCTCCGCCGATGCCCAAGGTATTTTGAGTGCATAATTGTGCATGCGTGGTACAAATTTCGCTGATGTACGTGGCGATCGATGGAGGCTAGGCTGCTAATCCAGCCCTGAAGTTGCCGGACTGCCGGTATGTAGTACTGACCGGTCCTGCGTGGAGAAGCCCGATGGCCTAATAGCCAAGGGGATGTGTGGCTTGATAGGACCGCTTTGTACTTCGGCTGCACTGGCCGCTGTGTGCCCCTCAGTACGAAGGGAGCGCTCCATGTTTCCATTGATTGTAATAACGCCACGTGGACCGGGCATCTTGAGCTTCAAATAGGCGTAATGCAGGACCGCACTGAAGCGGGAAAAGGCAGTTCATCCAAGCAGTGCGTGATAGCCGCTGCGGAAGGGGATGATGTTGAAGATCAAGTCTTTGCTTCGGTAGTTGCCCGACGAGCCAAAGACTACTTCCAGCGTGATGGAGCCCGTACAGCGGGCCTCTTTGCCAGGTATTACTCCCTTGAAGGTAGTTCTAGTGGGCTTGATTCTTGACGGATCCACACACACTTTGCGGACAGTGTCTTGATAAAGTAGATTGAGACTACTACCGCCATCCATGAGGACTCGCGTAAGGTGGAATCCGCCGATGATTGGATCAAGGACTAGAGCTGCCGAACCTCCATGACAGATACTGGTTGGCTGGTCCTTTCGATCAAAGGTGATCGGACAAGCCGGCCATGGATTAAATACGGGGGCATCCGGCTCCATGGCGTTGCCGGCTTGTTTGAAGACCCAACAATTTTTGTTGGTATGATTGGCGGGTTTATTGGGGGTGCGATGAATCTGCCAAGGACGATCAAGTATTCTATCTAGACTGGATGGGCCATCTCTGTTTGCCTTGAATGGCTTTTTCCATTGACCGGGTTTGGAGCCACTGAATCCGGTGTTAACCGTCGTGTCTTTCTTTCCTTCATTGTTGTTTTGACTCTTATCCTTGTCCCGTCGTGGCTTGCCATTGCCATCCTTATTTTCAGAGGTACCAGGGTTGCTGGTGATATTGCTTCTGCGAGCAAGCCAGCTGTCTTCTCCCACGCAAAAACGAGTTATAAGTGCAGTGAGGGCTGCCATGGACTTTGGCTTTTCTTGGCCGAGGTGTCGGGCGAGCCACTCATCTCGGACGCTATGTTTGAAGGCCGCGAGGGCTTCTGCATCCGTACAATCCACAATCCGGTTCTTTTTTAGTAGGAACCTTGTCCAAAGCTGTCGGGCCGATTCGCCGGGTTGCTGGATTATGTGGCTAAGGTCATCAACATCTGGGGGCCGAACATAGGTACCTTGGAAGTTGTCTCTGAATGCATCCTCCAGGTCCTCCCAACTACCAATAGAATTTTCTGGTAGACTGTTCAGCCAGTGCCATGCTGGTCCCTTAAGTTTGAGGGGAAGGTATTTGATAGCATGTAGATCGTCACCGCGAGCCATGTGAATGTGGAGAAGAAATTCTTCAATCCATACTGCGGGATCTATTGTGTCATCGTATGATTCGATGTTCATGGGTTTGAACCCTTCTGGGAACTGGTGCTCCATTACCTCATCGGTGAAGCATAGGGGGTGTGCGGCACCCCTATATCGGACCGTGTCACGGCGCAGTTCGGATGAAGTCCGTATGCGGTTTTCGGCCGGGGCGTGGTTATACTTGTCGCGCCGGGATTGGTAACCGTCCTCTCACGCCGGGGCGTGCCCCTGCGATCCATAGATTGATCTGGTTTGACCTGCTCTATTTTCCAGATCTTGTCGCAGGTCATATGTATACCCCCGAGCTGTTGTTTCTCTGCTTTTACGGCGAGGTGGAGTGGGCTAGTGTTCGGCCTTAGTTGTCGTTCTTCCCTGGCCACATGGTGGTCGGTTGGGTCCGTCAGCCATGTTATGTGCGGGCGGTATGGGCTCCAGCACCTCGTCATCAAATTGGGGTAGCAGTTTATGCTTCGGGTAACTCTTTGTTGGGCGTTCGAGGCCGTACTCTTTGGCTGCCAAGACATTAGTCCATCTATCATTGAGAAGATCCTGGTCAGCTTGCAGCTGTTGCTATTTCGTTTTTAGGCTTCTAGCCATGGCTATTAGCCGGCGCTTGATAAAATCTTCATCGCCGAGGCTTACGTCGTCTTCGGAGAGTGGCAAATAGTTGCCGTCCTAAGAGTTGTTGTTCCCTATTTGTTTGTCAGGGTCGACTTGCCCGTCCTCCCGATCATCCTGTTTGGATGTTGGTTCGATGGGGTCTTCTTGGTCTTCGGCGTTCTCCAGAGTATCATTGTCTTCGGTGGCGGTATTGCTGTTCTTACTGGGGCGCGATTTAGAGTGGCGCCGCTGACGTCCACGTTTCGACGGTATCTCAGGATGTTCGTCCTCGACTGGGTTTTTCTCATCATCGTCGTCGCAGTTTTTAGGTGTATCCACCATGTATACGTCATACGAGGAGGTGGCCGTCCAACGTCCGGTGACCGGCGGGTTTTGGGCCTGCTCCTTTTCGGCATCGTCCTCCATACCGTCGATGTCTTAGGAGGCGTAATCAAGCCCCTAGTCCGGGTTGGGCATGATTTAGAAGCGGTTCCTATGTGATAACGAGGGATCGCATTAGGTCCAAATCCTCGTTTAAGAGCGGGTTTGGACATGGTAGGAAGTTTCTGGGCCAAGCTCGCATGACGCGGGCCACCAGGGTTCGGAAGTAGTATCTGGAGAAGAGTCCAGCCTTGCAATGATTCCGGAGACGCTATTATTTTGGTGTTGAGCTCTAAGGCCGCAAAGAGTCCGGAGGGCTCTAGAATCACGTCTTCGGACCTCATGACGCGCTCCGGTTCTAAGGCCGGAGCGGTGGTTGAGGCCGCGAACCCTTGGAAGATCAAGTCTCCTCGGATATCAATGACATAGTTCAGGTTTCCAAAACTGATCTGGTGACCAGGGGCGTAGCTATCGATCTGCTCCAGGTGGCCAACCGAGTTGGCCCGCAGTGCGAAGCCGCCGAATACAAAGATCTGGACGGGGAGAAAAATCTCCTTCACGGCAGCGTTGTTGCAGATGATTGATGGAGCCGTCGAGCCTTTCGACGACGACATAGTGGAACTCTATATGAAAGCACCAATGTCGGTGTCAAAACAGGTAGATCTCGGGTAGGGGGTCCCGAACTGTGCATCTAAGGATCGATGGTAACAGGAGACAAGGGACACGATGTTTACCCAGGTTTAGGCCCTCTTGATGGAGGTAATACCCTATGTCCTGCTTGATTGACTTTTATGAGTATAGGGGTTACAAGAGTTGATCTACCATGAGATCGTAATGGCTAAACCCTAGATGTCTAGCCTATATGATTACGATTGTTGCCTCTACGGACTAAACCCTCTAGTTTATATAGACATCGGAGGGAGCTAGGGTTGTACAGAGTCGGTTTACAGATAAAGGAATATTCATATCCGCATGCCAAGCTTGTCTTCCATGCAAAGGAGAGTCCCATCCGGACATGGGGAAAGTCTTCTATCTTGTATCTTCACGGCCTATTAGTCCGGCCCATGATGCATAGCACGGACGCCCGAGGACCCCATAATCCAGGACTCCCTCACCCGATGTAGGAGCAACTCCGGACGTTGTGAACGTCTGGCAGAGCAAAGCTGTTGACTACCCAATAGTTCATTGTGCCATGCTTTACGAATTAGAACCGGGACTTCAAATACGTTTTGAACGTCATGGAGCATATGATATGTTCTAGGAGTTGGAGTTAATATTTCAAGAAAATGCCCAAATTGAGAGATATGAAGTCTCCAATAAGTTCTATAGCTGCAATATGGAGGAGAATAGTTCTGTCAGTGAACATATACTCAGAATGTCTGGGGTACCACAACCACTTGACTCAAATGGGAGTTAATATTCCTGATGATAGTTTCATTGACAGAGTTCTTCAATCACTGCCACCAAGCTACAAAAGCTTTGTGATGAAATATAATATGCAAGGGATGGATAAGACAATTCCCGAGCTCTTCGCAATGCTAAAGACTGCGGAGGTAGAAATCAAGAAGGAGCATCAAGTGTTGATGGTTAACAAGACCACTAGTTTCAAGAAAAAGGGAAAAGGGAAGAAGGGGAATTTCAAGAAGAACAGCAAGCAAGTTGCTACTCAAGTGAAGAAGCCCAAGTCTAGACCAAAGCCTGAGACTGAGTGCTTCTACTGCAAAGGGACTGGTCACTAGTAGCGGAACTGTCCCAAGTATTTGGTGGATAAGAAGGATGGCAAAGTGAAAGGTATATTTGATATACATGTTATTGACGTGTACCTTACTAACGCTCATAGTAGTGCCTGGGTATTTGATACTAGTTCTATTGCTCATATTGGCAACTCGAAGCAGGGGCTACGGATTAAACAAAGATTGGCTAAGGCCGAGGTGACGATGCGCGTGGGAAATGGTTCCAAAGTCGATGTGATCGCCGTCGACACGCTACCTCTACATCTACTGTCGGGATTAGTTTTAGACCTAAATAATTGTTATTTGGGGCCAGCATTGAGCATGAACATTATATCTGGATCTTGTTTGATGCGAGATGGTTATTCATTTAAATTAGAGAATAATGACTATTCTATTTATATGAGTAATATCTTTTATGGTCATGCACCCTTGATGAGTGGTCTATTTTTGTTGAATCTCAGTTGTAGTGATATACATATTCATAATATTGAACCCAAAAGATGCAAGGTTAATAATGATAGTGCAATTTATTTGTGGCACTGTTGTTTAGGTCATATTGGTGTAAAGCACATGAAGAAACTCCATGCTGATGGGCTTTCGGAGTCACTTGATGCTTGCGAATCATGCCTCATGGGCAAGATGACTAAAACTCCGTTCTCCGTAACAATGGAGCGAGCAACTGACTTGTTGGAAATAATACATACTGATGTATGCGGTCCGATGAGTGTTGAGGCTCGCGGCGGGTATCGTTATTTTTGACCTTTACAGATGATTTGAGCAGATATGGGTATATCTACTTGATGAAACACAAGTCTGAAACATTTGAAAGGTTCAAAGAATTTCAGAGTGAAGTGGAAAATCATCATAACAAGAAAATAAAGTTTCTACGATCTGATCGTGGAGGAGAATATTTGAGTTATGAGTTTGGTATTCATTTCAGACAATGTGGAATAGTTTCGCAACTCACGTCACCTGGAACACCACAACGCAATGGTTTGTCCGAACGTCGTAACCGTACTTCATTTGACATGGTGCAATCTATGATGTCTCTTACTGATTTACCGCTATTGTTTTGGCGTTAGGCTTTAGAGACGGCTGCATTCACGTTAAATAGGGCACCATCTAAATCCGTTGAGACGACACCATATGAACTGTGGTTTGGCATGAAACCTAAGCTGTCGTTTCTTAAAGTTTGGGGCTGCGATGCTTATGTGAAAAAGCTTCAACCTGATAAGCTCGAACCCAAATCAGAGAAATGTGTCTTCATAGGATACCCAAAGGAGACTGTTGGGTACACCTTCTATCACAGATCCGAAGGCAAGATATTCGTTGCTAAGAATGGATCCTTTCTAGAGAAGGAGTTTCTCTCAAAAGAAGTGAGTGGGAGGAAAGTAGAACTTGATGAGGTAATTGTACCTTCTCCCTTATTGGAAAGTAGTTCATCACATAAATCCGTTCCAGTGATTCCTACACCAATCAGTGAGGAAGCTAATGATGATGATCATGAAACTTCTGATCAAGTTACTACAAAACCTCATAGGTCAACCAGAGTACGATCCGCACTAGAGTGGTACGGTAATCCTGTTCTAGCGGTCGTGTTACTTGACCATGACGAACCTACGTACTATGAGGAAGTGATGATGAGCCCAGATTCCGCGAAATGGCTTGAGGCCATGAAATCTGAGATGGGATCCATGTATGAGAACAAAGTATGGACTTTGATTGACTTGCCTAGTGATCGGCAAGCCATAGAGAATAAATGGATATTCAAGAAGAAGACTGACGCTGACGGTAATGTTACTGTCTACAAAGCTCGACTTGTTGTGAAAGGTTTTCGACAAGTTCAAGGAGTTGAGTACGATGAGACCTTCTCACCCGTAGCGATGCTTAAGTCTGTCTAAATCATGTTAGCAATTGCCCATTTCATAATTATGAAATTTGGCAAATGGATGTCAAAACTGCATTCCTTAATGGATATCTTAGATAAGAGTTGTATATGATGCAACCAGAAGGTTTTGTTGATCCTAAAGGTGCTAACAAAGCGTGCAAGCTCCAGCGATCCATTTATGGACTAGTGCAAGCCTCTCGGAGTTGGAATATACGCTTTGATAGTGTGATCAAAGCATATGGTTTGATAGAGACTTTTGGAGAAGCCTGTATTTAAAAGAAAGTGAGTGGGAGCTCTGTAGCATTTCTAATATTATATGTGGATGACATATTGTTGATTGGAAATAATACATAATTTCTGGATAGCATAAAAGGATACTTGAACAAGAATTTTTCAATGAAAGACCTCGGTGAAGCTGCTTATATATTAGGCATCAAGATCTATAGAGATAGATCAAGACACTTAAATTGGACTTTCACAAAGCACATACCTTGATAAAGTTTTGAAGAAGTTCAAAATGGATCAGTCAAAGAAAGGGTTCTTGCCTGTGTTACAAGGTGTCAAGTTGATTCAGACTCAATGCCCGACCACTACAGAAGATAGAGAGAAAATGAAAGTCATTCTCTATGCCTCAGCCATAGGTTCTATCATGTATACAATGTTGTGTACCAGACCTGATGTGTGCCTTGCTATAAGTTTAGCAGGGAGGTAACAAAGTAATCCAGAGTGGATCATGGGACAGCGGCCAAGAACATCCTGAAATACCTGAAAAGGACTAAGGATATGTTTCTCGTTTATGGAGGTGACAAAGAGCTCGTCGTAACTGGTTACGTTGATGCAAGCTTTGGCACTGATCCGGTTGACTCTAAGTCACAAACCGGATACACATTTATATTGAATGGTGGAGCTGTCAGGTGGTGCAGTTCCAAGCGGAGCGTCGTGGCGGGATCTACGTGTGAAGCGGAGTACATAGTTGCTTTGGAAGCAGCAAATGAAGGAGTCTGGATGAAGGAATTCAAATCCGATCTAGGTGTAATACCTAGTGCATCGGGTCCAATGAAAATCTTTTGTGACAATATTGGAGCAATTGCCTTGGTGAATGTAATATCACAAAATTCTAAATTTTGGAATGTTATATTAAATAAATAGTTTTTATTGATTGTTTGATTTGTGGTGTGGTTGGTTGAGTGCAATTGAGTGAAATTTGAAACTTTTGAAAGTTAAATGAGAGGGAATGAAAGGACTTTCCCAAACTTTCACTTTGCATTTTGATCTCCATGAATTCAAATTATTTTCATCACAAAACCCTGGAGAGAAGATGACATGACTTCTTCCATTTAAATAAATGTAAGGGGTTTTGAAAAGATTTGAATTTTTATTTGGAAATATTTTTTCAATTCAGAAACTTTAAGCAACTCAATGATTTTCATGAGAGCAGATAACATGACTTCTTCAAATCATATGAAATATGAGTTGGGAGTTTAAAAGAATCAAATTGAAGTCCATTTTGAAATTATTCTCATTTTGGAATTATTTGGATTTTATTCAAATTATTTTTCTCCAAAAATAAAATATATGGAAATTAGGGTAAAATGATTCCCTACAATATAAAATTGGAGATAAATAAATTTGAATTTATTTTGGTATTTTTAAAATGTTTTTATGAGGTTTTATTGCAGTAGTAGCATTGTTTGCTTTATTTTATTTTTTGTGGAATTTATTTGCCGCTGAAAATATGTTCATCACTTAGAAAATGTTTTTCTAAAAAATTTGATATATAATATGCTTATGTACAATTTAATTTTATTTTCGTTATTCAGTTTCTTTCTTTTCTGATTCCATTAGAAAAAACTGTGTGTGCGCCTGGAACTAACTGTCGTCCACATACGCAGTATAGTGGCATCAGGCGCCCCATCATTTTTTTTCTCTCCTACATGGGCCAGGCCCAGCCATCATTTTTTCACTTTGACCGAATTTTGTTTAAAAAAACTACAGTGTGCGGCCGGGCCGAACTTTTAGCCCATGATTGTTTTTTCGAATTTCATCTACGTACGTACTCCCTGCGTCCCATAATATAAGAGCGTTTTTTACACTAGCGTGGAGTATATGTTTAGTCCCACATTGCCTAGCCTTTAACCACTAAACATCTTTTCCACCTATAAATATAGACCCATAGAGCTTCCAAAAATCATCCGATTAGGGTTAAATCAATATTTTGGTTTGACTAAATTTATTAAAGAAAATATTTTTCTCCTCTCCAGCGGGACTTCTGGAAATTGTCTCCCCTCTCCGAAGTCATCTTTTCTCTACCTTATAATGGTATCTTTCTTCGTTTTTTCATTTTATACTTTCCTAGTTTATTATTTCTAGACTAGTACGGTAGAATAATTAAATTATCAATTAGTCTCTATATTTATACATTAGACCTAAAATTCTTTTAGCCGTAGCTATTTTTCTTTCGTAAAACAGCTTGGCCCTAATTTTTCAAATAGACATAACTTTTTACTCGTTCATCCAAATTAGATGAAACCGGCGCCTATAGTTTTGTCTTATTTTCACCTATCCACTGAACCTGTCACATCAACTTTTTGAAATTTTCTAATTTCGAAATTTGTTCAGATTCATATTCAAACTTCTTTTGATCATAAATTGAGTTTCGTAACCCCGATTTAGTTGATTCTTTTTGCAAATTGAAGCTCTTGACCTAAACTTTCTAATAAGACCAAATCCACCCAATTTTGGTACTGTTGGAAATTGTTTTCTGTTGCAGGAGTTAATTGCTTGTTTTCGAAGGTTTTCGAAGTCTTTTCTTCGATCCTTTTGCATGAGTGCTTATGTATGCAATTGCTTGCTCATGATAGATTGAACAGAGTGTGACGAGTAGAACTATCAGGAGTTATGAGTGCGAATCATCTTCATCAACAGTACAAGGCAAGTTCACACTTTGATCATACTTTTCATACCTAGTTTTTATGCATTAGTTTCAACCCTCAAACATTGCATGAGTAGGATTTGATAACATGTGGGTATTGGGAAGTATTTGATGAGGTAGGAACCTATTGTCTTGCATTCAAACCCGGGGTATTATTGTGTTATGCTTGCAGTACTTTGCTATGCTCATAGACGTTGATGGGTATGTGAGATTCATGAAAGATGTGAGAGTTATTCTTAACTAAGGTTTAACTTAAGGTGCCTACTTTAATACACATCTGGGTGGATTGGTTGGGGCACCCTGGAGCACCCAGTGGTTGTCCGGCCACATGGAGAACCCAGTGCTTGCCCAAGGGGATCCCGGAGTACCCGTGTGATCACCCTATGGAATATCACCCAGGCTCAAAGGGCTCATATGATTATTCATGCTAGAAACTTCCGTGTGCAGCCTCAAGCCACTATGGGCTATGGCATAGTTGAGTAAGTTGTGGGAATCCTTTCCATGATGGGCTAGCAGATGTAGGGGATTGTAGGTGTACCGGCCTATCTATCGGTTAAGGGGACCTGCTACCTCTTGAGCATTGCGTTGGATTTCCTTGAAGAGGAAAGGATGATGCAACAAAGTAGCGTAAGTATTTACCTCAGGTTTTGAGAACCAAGGTATCAATCCAGTAGGAGGCTACGCGTGAGTCCCTCGTACCTGCATGAAACAAATAACTCCTCGCAACCAACGCGATAAGGGGTTGTCAATCCCTTCATGATCACTTACGAGAGTGAGATATGATAGATATGATAAGATAATATTTTTGGTATTTTTATGGTAAAGATGCAAAGTAAAATAAAAGCAAAGTAAAAAGCAAAGGAAGTAACTAAGTATTGGAAGATTAATATGATGAAGATACACCAGGGGGCCATAGGTTTCACTAGTGGCTTCTCTCAAGAGCATAAGAATTTTATGGTGGGTGAACGAATTACTATTGAGCAATTGACAGAATTGAGCATAGTTATGAGAATATCTAGGTATGATCATGTATATAGGCATCACGTCCGAGACAAGTAGACCAACTCCTGCCTGCATCTACTACTATTACTCCACTCATCGACCGCTATCCAGCATGCATCTAGAGTATTAAGTTCATGAAAACAGAGTAACGCCTTAAGCAAGATGACATGATGTAGAGGGATAAATTCATGCAATATGATAAAAACCCCATCTTGTTATCCTCGATGGCAACAATACAATACGTGCCTTGATGCCCCTACTGTCACTAGGAAAGGACACCGCAAGATTGAACCCAAAGCTAAGCACTTCTCCCATTCCAAGAAAGATCAATCTAGTAGGCCAAACCAAACTGATAATTTGAAGAGACTTGCAATGATAACCAATCATACATAAAAGAATTCAGAGAAGATACAAATATTGTTCATAGATAATCTTGATCATAAACCCACAATTCATCGATCTCAACAAACACACCGCAAAAAGAAGATTACATTGAATAGATCTCCACAAGAGAGGGGGAGAAAATTGTATTGAGATCCAAAAAGAGAGAAGAAGCCATCTAGCTAATAACTATGGACCCGAAGGTCTGAGGTAAACTACTCACACTTCATCGGAGAGGCTATGGTGTTGATGTAGAAGCCCTCCGTGATAGATGCCCCCTCCGGCGGAGCTCCGGAACAGGCCCCAAGATGGGATCTCATGGATGCAGGAAGTTACGGCGGTGGAATTAGGGTTTTGGCTCCGTATCTGATCGTTTGGGGGTACGTAGGTATATATAGGAGGAAGGAGTACGTCGGTGGAGCAACAGGGGGCCCACGAGGGTGGAGGGCGCGCCTGGGGGGGTAGGCGCGCGCCCCTACCTCGTGGCCTCCTCCTTTATTTCTTGACGTAGGGTCCAAGTCTCCTGGATCATGTTCGGTGAGAAAATCACGTTCCCGAAGGTTTCATTCCGTTTAGATTCGTTTGATATTCCTTTTCTTCGAAACCCTAAAATAGGCAAAAACTGCAATTCTGGGCTGGGCCTCCGGTTAATACGTTAGTCCCAAAAATAATATAAAAGTGGATAATAAAGCCCAATAATGTCCAAAACCGTAGATAATATAGCATGGAGCAATAAAAAATTATGGATACGTTGGAGACGTATCAAGCATCCCCAAGCTTAATTCCTGCTCGTCCTCGAGTAGGTAAATGATAAAAAGGATAATTTTTGATGTGAAGTGCTACTTGGCATAATTTTAATGTAATTCTTCTTAATTGTGGTATGAATATTCAGATCCAAAAGATTCAAGATAAAGGTTTAATATTGACATAAAAATAGTAATACTTCAAGCATACTAACAAAGTAATCATGTCTTCTCAAAATAACATGGCCAAAGAAAGTTATCCCTACAAGATCATATAGTCTGGCTATGCTCTATCTTCACCACACAAAGTATTTAAATCATGTACACCCCCGATGACAAGCCAAGCAATTGTTTCATAGTTTTGACATTCTCAAACTTTTTCAATCTTCATGCAATACATGAGCGTGAGCCATGGATATAGCACTATATGTGGAATAGAATGGTGGTTGTGGAGAAGACAAAAAGGGAGAAGATAGTATCACATCAACTAGGCTTATCAACAGGCTATGGAGATGCCCATCAATAGATATCAATGTGAGTGAGTAGGGATTGCCATGCAACAGATGCACTAGAGCTATAAGTATATGAAAGCTCAACAAAAGAAACTAAGTGGGTGTGCATCCAACTTGCTTGCTCATGAAGACCCAGGGCATTTTGAGGAAGCCCATTATTGGAATATACAAGCCAAGTTCTATAATGAAAAAGTCCCACTAGTATATGAAAGTGATGAAATGAGAGACTCTCTATCATGAATATCATGGTGCTACTTTGAAGCACAAGTGTGGTAAATGATAGTAACATTGTCCCTTCTCTCTTTTTCTCGCATTTTTATTTGGGACTTTTCTCCTTTTTTTATATGGCCTCTTTTCTTCTCATTTTTTTCGTCCAGAGTCTCATCCCGACTTGTGGGGGAATCATAGTCTCCATCATCCTTTCCTCACTGGGACGATGCTCTAATAATGATGATGATCACACTTTTATTTTCTTAAAACTCAAAAATTACAACTCGATACTTAGAACAAAATATGACTCTATATGAATGCCTCCGGCGGTGTATCGGGATATGCAATGAATCAAGAGTGACATGTATGAAAGAATTATGAATGGTGGCGCGCCCCTACCTCGTGGCCTCCTCCTTTATTTCTTGACATAGGGTCCAAGTCTCCTGGATCATGTTTCGTGAGAAAATCACGTTCCCGAAGGTTTTATTCCGTTTGGACTCCGTTTGATATTCCTTTTCTTCGAAACCCTAAAATAGGCAAAAAAAAACAGCAATTCTGGGTTGGGCCTCTGGTTAATAGGTTAGTCCCAAAAATAATATAAAAGTGGATAATAAAGCCCAATAATGTCCAAAACAGTAGATAATATAGCATGGAGCAATCAAAAATTATAGATATGTTGGAGACGTATCAGGACCTGACGGTGTCCTGGACTAGGAGGTACTCACCACGTCGTCTCCCGATCAGTTAGATTTGGCCGAGGACCCCATGGCCACATACTCATGGGCCAGTTCGGACAAACCCTTCCGCTTACAAGGAAGACTCCACAAGACTTGGCGCCCAAGACAAGGACTCTCCTAAATCCTAGGCCAGGCTAGTCAATAGACAATCTTATATTCATTAGATCAGTCTCGTGGTAGACATATGTGCTCTGTACTACACCCATATGAATACAATCAAAATCAGGACGTAGGGTTTTACCTCCTTCAACAGGGCCCGAACCTGGGTAAAATCCCGTGTCCATGTTACCATCACTCCAAGACGCCTAGCTTAGGACCCCTACTACGAGATACGCCGGATATTGAACCAACATTGGTGCTTTCATTGAGAGCCTGCTAGGTGTCGTCGCGTTGTGATGGATCTTCAACAGACGCCAAATCAGGTGTTATAGTTTCTGTTTGTTTTGTTTTACACAGATCAATTCTTTTGCAAAAATATCGCTATCGTTCCGTGTGATATTTTCCATATATCGGATTTGCCTTCGCGTGTAGAAGCTATCCGGAGAAAGGCGTGTCGGGTATGCAGATGAAAGACGGCGATGCGTGTGTGGAGAGCAGCAGCGGCAGGAGGCACGGCGGCCGAACCCTGCACTAGCCCCTGGCCACCCGATCGGGGCCAGGCTCGTACGCTGGATGGGCAACACCACATGAACCTGCTATAAAACAAAAAACCACCCGCGTACTAGTACTATTACTGGAGCTGCTCGTGCCATGCAATTACAAGCCGAAGACACTCCCGCAAGGGCGGCGGCGTACAGGGAAGATTCCATGTTTCCTTCCTCTGCTTTATTATTTACCATATTTAATTATATCCTTGAAGGAAGGCTACAACTTTGGCTTGATCATGCGTGTAATTTCCACGTATAGCCCGTACATTACTTCCTACTCAATTAATGTGTGCTAATTGTTTAGTCCGTCAGCTAAAATAAAGAGCATGAGGGGCCGATCTGACTTGCGGCCACCCCTCCACGTGAGGTTCGGAATTGGGACTGGTGTTGTTCGTGAGCGTCCAAATCAGTTAACTTGTACATGCTGCCTTAGGCGCAGATTTCGAGGTCTGCTTGATCTCCATGCAAACAAAGTACCAGTCGTTTGGATTTCAACAGCCTCGCGCTACCTACGGAATACCAGATTGTGGTTTTCATAAATTACATGTATTGTGTATATTTTCACACAGAATATATTTCGCCGGTTTGCATGACTTTTCCATGTAGATTTTCTGCGGCTAGTCATAATTCGGTCCGCTGTCGAGAGACTGATGCGACGGTCCGATCGGTTTCAGTCCGGCCAGTTTTGGGCGTAGTCCTGCTTCATCTGAAGTTCGATGAATACCGCATTCGCGACTCAGCCTACCATGCAAATTGGAACCACTTCATGGCTGCATCACGTTGTCATCATCGTCATCGCCTAGTGGGCCTTCGACACACGTTGATGCCTCCACTCCGCGGGGCCGACCTCGGCGCCCAGGACATATGTATTTAATTATTTACTCCGCTTAAGTTAATTAAGTAGAAAACCTTTTTTTAAAAGGTATATTATTATTATCACTATTTGTTATTACTTCTGTTCGGCACTATTTTTTGTGCACAGGTAAATGCTCCGGGACGGGCAGTGTTGTCACCTCGGCATATGGACATACCACGTCACCTCGGAGGGAGGGGGGGCTTCGTCATCACTTCATTAACCCATGCCGGGGACTTCAGCATCACACTGCCGGCCTGCTTCGTCGCCTCGGTCGTACTGGGGGTTCCACCTCGCCACATTGGTCGTGCTACGTCGCCACTTCAGAGTGCCAAGCTATTTGCTCCGCCACCTCGGGACCGGCTGTGGGGCTGGAACCTTGTCCCGCATCAAGCTCGGACCGTGTCATCAATGCCGAACACATTAACCAGCTAAGTCGCTTTCGTGCTCAAAGTCTTAAATTTTGTTCGGTTCGACCAAGCATTTTACCTTTTTGGTAAAAAATTGTATGTGAAAAAGCTCCCTTGTCAAAACTTTGTTTGTGACACACAAATTTAAATACCCCATTTACTTGGGGGCTTCCTTTATGAAGCTTTTCCTCTTACATATGATTATACTTGTACGGCTTCGTTCCTTGTTCGTGTATTATGCCACAATATGCACCATGTTGACTTAAGTGATTTGCAAGCTAGGTTCCCTCGCTTTGTGTTTACCCCTATGTTCCCGATTGTTCGGCTAGGGAGTAAAGGGAGCACCTCTACGATTGTCACGATCGGGTCATCCGAGCCGGACCTCAGACTGGGTGAAGCCAAAAGCTAGTGCTCTTATTTTCAATTATGGTCGGCACACAACGGAACTCATGAGTACATAAAATATATTGCACAAGTCTCATAATAGCAATGAGCACCGAAGAAAGGTATCGGTGGGGGTACTATTTTCTTCGAAGATGCTTCTTACACGTTGTCAGTAATATGGCATAAGTTCCCTGAGCGCGCTTTGTCTGTTACAGCCATATGGCCTGATTGCCTGGTTATCGGAAACACCGTTGATATTCTCGACAGGTGGAGTACATAACACTTTTCGGTCCTTGACCGAAGAGGGAGAAGCCGACGGTCGGTTAAGACGCGTTTAAAGTTCGGGTGAACACATATATGATACAAGTACTTCGGTACATACGATCATTATACATAAAAATTCTTTTACCCAAGTCACTTGGGGGCTCCTAAATTTATATGAGCCGTTTTATAATAAATAATTTATTCCTAGTCGTTGCAAAGTCTTTTTCTATCACTCCTTTTTCAACGCGAGTGTGTGGTCAATAGTCGGGTAGCCTGATTTCTCTCTCAAGCCGCTCGGGTTTTAGTTTGCTAAATTGGCCTAACGAGAAGTACCCCGCCTTAGGGATAGGAGGTTGAAGCCGTAGGCTGACCTGCTTGAAGTCTTGAGATAGGATGTGTCATATTAAAGCACGACATAAGCACTTTTTTTTCTTTTTAAGACCAATTTTCGGATTGGCACCGAACACTTGATCTTGTTCGGACGTCTAGTTTTTACTGACATTTTTTGGTTTTCCAAGCTTATGGCACTTTTAAACTATTTGTGTGTTTCCCGCACAAGTCGCGCAGTGCAACGCTGGACACCTTTAGAGATTCGGCAAAAACATTCTCGGATATTACTATATATGCATTGGCTTCGAATTGTGTCTTCGGTCAATAGTTGGGTTGCCCGGCTCCTGTGCTTGACAGCCTACGTTCCTCTTTGTTTGGCCAGGTGTGCAAAAGGAGAACCACTGCGATTGTGCTTCCAACTAGCATGGTTAAGCACCTCAGTGGAGAAAGCCGAAAACTGACTACCACAATAAGCGTAAACTGGTCAGTGATCTGATGACTATGTTAAATGACGGGTCATTCATAACATTGGCCGAAGTGTTTACGGCTTGACCTCGGCTATCGCTGAACACTAAACGGGGGCTTGTAGCTAGCTTCCCCAATTTAAAACTCCTCTGACTAAGTGAAAGTTATAAAGCCTGCATATCTGATTGCCTCGTTTCCGCTAACACAACCGCCTTCGGGCACCGAGACGTCGGCTAAGGGTTGTCTTGTTATTGCGGAAACACCCTGCGTAGTATCTACAAAGGGGTGGAAGCCGACGATGGGCCACTTTGAACTGATAAACGGTCGCAACGGAGTCAAAATAAACATATCATCGGCATTTGTATTTTACTTTGGATATCGATCCTTAATTCGGACACCCGTGCCCACATTAACGCTCGGGGGCTACTGGGCTTCGTGCTTATTATTAACAAACATTAAAGGGGTACATCGATCCCCTGATCTGGTGTTGCCACCCGACCAGTGTCTCGGGGGCTACTGCATTGACAATCCAATGCAGAAAATTTAAAGTGCAATATAGTTTTCTAGGAGATTATTATCCTCAGGTTGGTCGGTCGCACCCAACCTGAGTCTCGAGGACTTTGCACACCGTGTTTCTATTCCTAAGTATGCTGTCGAGCTGGGAATTGGTCCTTAGGCTAATTTTATGAATCGACCTGAGTCTCAGGGGCTACTAGGGTCAGGGGTTTGATTTTTTCCTTCAGGTGCATCCCGGGTATTAGGCCAACACGCACCTTGAGGGCTACTGGATATACATCTCAGCAGAGATTACTTTGCACAATTCGAAATTAAATTCATAAGAATCAGCCCATGGTCGAGGTGGTGTACTACCTCGGATACAGTTCGGCGTTGGTGCTCGACTACAATAGACACCCCGGAAGCAGTCCGGCATAAAGCTTGGACGCTAGTGGTTGGCTCCGTAGAGGGAATTTCTGGCATTAAGCTTGGCTAAACTCCTTCGACTTTTTTGAGCCAAGGTGATCTATGACACCTCGGATATAGTCTGGCGTTGGAGCTCGGATACTCTTTGGCGTTGGAGTTTGGATTCAGTCCGGCATTGGAGCTCGGATACAGTCCGGCGTTGGTGCTCGGCTGCTAAGGATACCTCAAATATAGATTGGAGCTCAGATTCAAGAGGACACCACCGCACGGGGACAACTTCAAACCCGAGGTGGGCGTGAAAATAACAAGGCATTGATAAAGGCCGAAAACTTAAAGGGGCTCCTTAGATCCCGACGTATAAACTCTTCGGGTGCACTTTGGCGATCCTCAAAGAATGAAGATGGGAAGATTTGTTGAACCAGTTTTCAAGACCAACGACCGAAGATGAAGAATAGTTCGGAAGAATCGAGGAGCGTCCCCAACTTGAAGACCGGTTCAGGGGGCTACTGACGGTGTCCTGGACTAGGGAGTACTCACCACGTCGTCTCCCGATCAGTTAGATTGGGCCAAGGACCCCATGTCCGCATACTCATGGGCCAGTTCGGACAACCCCTACCGCATACAAGGAAGACTCCACAAGACTTGGCGCCCAAGACAAGGACTCTCCTAAACCCTAGGCCTCCGGTGTCTTATATAAACCGAGGCCAGACTAGTTAATAGACAATCTTATATTCATTAGATCAGTCTCGTGGTAGACATATATACTCTGTACTACACCCATATGAATACAATCAAAAGCAGGACGTAGGGTTTTACCTCCTTCAAGAGGGCCCGAACCTGGGTAAAATCCCGTGTCCATGTTACCATCGCTCCAAGACGCCTAGCTTAGGACCACTACTACGAGATACGCCGGATATTGAACCGACATTGTTGCTTTCATTGAGAGCCTGCTAGGTGTCATCGCGTTGTGATGGATCTTCAACAGACGCCAAATAAGGTGTTATAGTTTCTGTTTGTTTTGTTTTACATAGATTAATTCTTTTGAAAAAATGTCTCTACCGTTCCGTGTGATATTTTCCACAGATCGGATTTGCATCCGCGTGTAGAAGCTATCTGGAGAAAGGCATGTCGGGTATGCGGACGAGAGACGACGATGCGTGTGTGGAGAGAAGCAGTGGCGGGAGGCACGGCGGCCGAACCCTGCGCTGGCCCCTGGCTACCCGATCGGGGCCAGGCCCGTACACTGGATGGGCGGCAGCACATGAACCTGCTATAAAACAAAAAACCACCCGCGTACTAGTACTATTAATGGAGCTGCTCGTGCCATGCAATTACAAGCCGAAGACACTCCCACAAGGGCAGCGGCGTACAGGGAAGATTCCATCTTTCCTTCCTCTTCTTTGTTATTTACCATATTTAATTATATCCTTGAAGGAAGGCTACAACTTTGGCTTGATCATGCGTGTACTTTCCATGTATAGCCCGTACATTACTTCCTACTCAATTAATGTTTGCTAATTGTTTAGTCCGTCAGCTAAAAAAAGAGGATGAGGGGCCGATCTGACTTGCGGCCACCCCTCCACGTGAGGTTGGGAATTGGGACTGGTGTTGTTCATGAGCATCCAGAGCAGTTAAGTTGTATATGCTGCCTTAGGCACAGATTTCAAGGTCCGCTTGATATCCATGCAAACAAAGTACCAGTCGTTTGGATTTCAACGGCCTCGCGCTACCTATGGAATACCAGGTTGTGTTTTTCATAAATTACATGTATTGTATATATTTTCACACAGAATATATTTCGCCGGTTTGCATGACTTTTCCGTGTGGATTTTCTGTGGCCGGTTATAATTCGGTCCGCTGTCGGGAGACTTATGTGGCAGTCCAGTCAGTTTCAGTCTGGCCAGTTTTGGGCTCAGTCCTGCTTCATCCGAATTTCGATGAATACCGCATTCGCGACTCAGTCTACTATGCAAATTGGAACCACTTCATGGCTGCATCACGTTGTCATCATCGTCATCGCCTAGTGGGCCTTCGACACACGTTGACGCCTCCACTCCGCGGGTCCTTCGAGACACATCGACCCAAAAATCACATATATTCCATAATAATTCTCTGTAAAATTTTATTGCGTTTGGAGTTTGTTTGATATGGATACTTTGTGATACAAAAAACATGCAGAAAATAGGAACTGGCACTGGGCACTGGATCAATAGGTTAGTCCAATAAATCATATAAAAAGCTGCCAAAAGTATGTAAAACTTGTATAATATTGGCATGAAACAATCAAAAATTATAGATACGATGGAGACATATCAACTCTTTCTGCTCATATTAAGACCTCCTCGATCTTTGATCACTTCATCCACACAAAACTCAACAGAAACCTCGGTAAGATCCGTTCATATAATAAAGAAAATCACTACTCTAAGTATTGTTGCAAACCAATTCATATTTTGTTTTTGCATTATAGCTACTGTAATATAACTTTTCCATGGCTTATACCACCGATAGAATCGATAGTCTCATCAAAACAAGCAAAACAATGCATCAAAAACAGAATCTGTCTTTAACAGGATAGACTATAGCAATCTGATCATCTACCATACTTCTGGTACTCCAAAAATTATGAAACATTAGGAAAAAATAAACAATTTTTATAGCAAGACTGTGCAAAACATTTCAGAAACTTTCGACGTTCCATTAAAAAATGAAAATTCACGCGCTACAGCCAAAGTTTCTGTTTCTGCACCGCACATACCAACAAGCAATCTACTCATCCTAAAGGCAAATCTTGGCACATTATTTTTATAATATAATGGAATTGTACATGGGGATAATTATTTTTGTGAGAATATTCATGAAAAATTCTACATTGTTTCCATGAGCATGAACACAAGTGTTCAAGGTCGACCCTCACTTCTCCAATGCATAACTTCCTACTGCTTCTCTTTTGTGAAAAAGTTTTTAAGTTCCCCTTTATTTATTTTTTGTTTTTAAACTTTATAAGAGCGCTCAACAGAACAAAATGACTCTCTAAAACTTCCAGGTCGTCTCCCTGACAGAGCTTCTTTAAAGCCATTAAGCTAGGCATAAAATGCTCAAGTAATGGATCCACCCGGATCCCAAGGTATATCAAAGCCAATTTTAATTAGCAATGATTTGGCATTTAGTAGTGAGCACAAAGAAACATATATGATGCAATGACGAAGTCTAACTCTGTTCCTATGCATCGGCATGTCATACTAGAACAATTCATGCACATCAAGTAAGGCCAATACATATCATAAGCAGTTTCTTGCAATTCTATCATGTTGGAAACATAGAGAGGCAGAGATGTAGTTCCTCTCTCATAATAATTGCAAGTAGGAGCAACAAGCACATGCATATTATATTCATCAAAATTATCATGTGCAACGGTAACAGGCAACCCATCAATATAATCCTTAATAAGTGCAAACTTCTCCGATAGTATAGTTTGGAGAATTCAAAAGGATAATAGGACTATCATGTGTGGGTGCAATAGCAACAATTTCATTCTTAACATAGCGAACTATAGCAAGTTCATCTCCATAAGCATAATTCATATTGGCATCTTGGCCGCAAGCATAGCAATCATCAAGTTCATCAAAAAGGGATATTTCAAAAGAATCAACGGGGTCATAGCAATTATCATAGCATTCATCCTTCAGTAAGCATGAAGGGAAATTTAATAATGTATGAGTTGAAGAGTAACTCTCATTAGCAGGTGAGCACGGGTAGCTAATCCACTCTTCCTCCTTTTGTTCTTCACTCTCCTCGTCATCTTGTTCATCCAATGAGCTCACAGTTTCATCAATTCCTTATTCCATAGACTCCTGCAAAATATTAGTCTCTTCTTGGACAACGGAGACTTTCTCAATAAATTCATCAATAATGGAATTGTATTTATAATTACCATAGCAATATTTAAGGATAGCAAAATTTTCAGGTCTATAAACTGAATCATCAAAATCTTCAAACTTTTCAAACACATATTCAGTTTCATAAGCACCCATAAAAGCAACAAATTCTTCTATTCATTCCACATCATAGTAATCATATATACCATTAGCATAATTAGCCAAGGTTTCATTATCATTAAATTTGCATGAAAAGGGAAGGTGTGGAGCGTTCATCCTAGAGCAACAAGTATAATCATATCTCAAGCATAGCTCCCGAGCATACCAATGCAACATATGAATTTGATCCCATAATAATTTCCCTTTTTGTGTCAAGCGATAATCCCTAAAGTATTCACGTTGATCCAACGTTACTCCCGTTATCAAGTTGAATGGGGTTTTCTCAGGATTATCAAACTAGAGCATAATATTTTTCACATAATGGGCATCGAGGGTTTTAGGAGGTTCCCCATCTCCATGAGTAGCAAGTACAACTAATTTTTTGGTGTTTTGTGTTCCATATCCGTAACTAAAGATAAGAGAACAACTTAGAACAGGAAATAAACACTAGTAAGTGATAAAGCAAACAAGCACACACGAGAATATTCACCCCACACTATTGTTCCACGGCAATGGCGCCAGAAAAAAGTCTTATTACCCACATGTATAGGGGAATGTTTGTAGCCTTTTTCGATAAATAATAGTGTCGAACCCAACGAGGAGCTAAAGGTAGAACAAATATTCCCACAAGTTCTATCGACCATCGACACAACTCTACGCACACTTGACGTTTGCTTTACCTAGAACAAGTATGAAACTATTTGGCAAAAATAAATCTACGAGTACTTTGCGGGAATAAAACTACGAATAAATTGCAAGGTAACAAAAGTGGATAGCTTTTGTCAACAAGAAAGTCATTTGTCCCTAGGTAATCGATAACAAGTACCAGTAATCATTCTTGTAATTTTACATGAGGGAGAGGCATGAGATAACATGCTTTCTCTACTTGGATCATATGCACTTATAATTGGACCCCTAGCAAGCATCTGCAACTACTAAAGATCATTAAGGTTGTGGAACCCAACCATAGCATTAAGTATAAGGTCCTCTTTCTCCCATACGCCATAACCCACTTATCCGCATTTAGGCTACTGTCACCCCTGCAACACTGACAATGAGCAGACCATGAACATATCACAATACTCTACAGCGGGGACCCCTCACATTTGCACGAGACGGAGGGAAACGTAGGACAGCACCATAAATAAAATATACTATCATACCAACCAAGATCATGGTTAACCCACAGGACAAAACAGATCTACTCAAACATCATAGGATAACCATATATCATTGGGCAATAATATATGGAGTTGAGCACCATGTTTAAGTAGATATTACAGCGGGGAGAAGGGATGTTACACCGCTGCATAGAGGGGGAGAAAGTTGGTGTTGACGGTAGCAAGATTGTTGATGTAGATCGCCTTCACGATACTTGCCCCAGCGGCACTCCGGCGCCACTGGAAGAGAGGGAGAGAGAGCCCCCATCCTTCTTGTTATTCCTTGGACTCCCCCTAGATGGGAGGAGAGTTCCCCCTCTGGTCCATGGCCTCCATG
>NC_041388.1:91236590-91266581 GCF_002162155.2 Triticum dicoccoides
GAGCCCCTCCAAGATTGGATCTATCCCTCTGTTCTCTTCTGTTTCGCATTCCCCAGATCTAGCCCTTCATGGTTTCTTTAATTCCCGGACATCTGTAACTCCTATTGCGCTGAAATTTTTACACGATTTTTTCCATAAATTATCTTTATTGCGCCAGAAGAAGGGCCCCAACCGCCTTACGGGGTGGGCACAAGACACCTGGGCGCGCTAGGGGGTGCCTGGCGCACCCTGGTGGGTTGTGGAGGTCATGGGCTCTCTCTCCCTCTCTTCCAAGTCCCAATTCCAAGTCCCAAAAATCACATATATTCAAAAATAATTCTCCGTAAATTTTTATCGTGTTTGGACTTTGTTTGATATGGTTTTTCTGTGAAACAAAAAACATGCAACAAACAGGAACTAGCACTGGGCACTGGATCAATATGTTAGTCCAAATAAATCATATAAAATGTTGCCAAAAGTTTGTGAAAGTTGTATAAGGTTGGCATGAAACAATCAAAAATTATAGATACAATGGAGACGTATCACATTGCATGGGTGCGATCACTGTCAGGGGGAGGCACTACAATGATGAAAATATGGGGTTGTTTGGCACAACCATGTCTGTTAGGCCCGCCACCAGCCCGGTGGGACAAGAGGATATGACGAAGATAGTGGGCTCGCAACAAGGGAGAAACACAAGGGAGGACGATGAGGCCCTGTCAGATCAGCTGACAATGGTGGACATGGCACCCCAAGGTATGAATGACATGGGAGTGATCACCCATACCCACACGTGTTGGGGAACGTAGCATGCAATTTCAAAAAAATGCCTACGCTCACGCAAGATCCTTATAAGAGATTCATAGAAATGAGAGGGGGAGAGTGTGTCCACGTACCCTCATAGACCGAAAGCGGAAGCGTTTGACAACGCGGTTGATGTAGTCAAACTTCTTCTCGTTCCGACCGATCAAGCACCGAACGTACGGCACCTTCGAGTTCTGCACATGTTCAGCTCGATGACGTCCCTCAAACTCTTGATCCAGCAAAGTGTCGAGGGAGAGTTTCGTCGGCATGACGGCGTGGTGACGGTGATGGTGAAGTGGTCCGTGCAGGGCTTCGCCTAAGCACTACGACAATATGACCGGAGGCGTAAACTGTGGAGGGGGGCACACACGGCTAACAATCGTTGTTGTGTGTTCTAGCGGTGCCCCCCTTGGCTGCCTCTCCCCCCCTTGGTTGGAGGGGAGGAGAGGCAGCCAAGGGGGCGTCCCAAGTAGGAGGAATCCTACTTGGGGTCCTCCCAATTCGGCCTCCGCCTTTTCCTATTCCTATTCGGAGTAGGAAGGGAAGAGGGGGAAAGGGGGAATCCTATTCCCTTTTTCCTTTCCTTCTTCCCATTTCCTTCTCCAATTTGGCCAGCCAAAATGGGGGGGTGCACCAGCCCCTTTGTGGCTGGTGTGTTTCCCCTCTTGGCCCATAAGTCCCATATCTTTTGCCGAGGGTGCCCGGAACCCCTTCCGGTGACCCGATATGTACCCGGTACCCCCTGAACACTTCCGGTGTCGTAATATCATCGTCCAATATATGAATCTTTACCTATGGACCATTTCGAGACACATCGTCATGTGCGTGATCTCATCTGTGACTCCGAACAACATTCGGTCACTAAATCACACAACTCATAAATACAAAATCATCATCAAACATTAAGCCTGCGGACCCTACGGGTTCGAGAACTATGTATACATGACAAAGACACCTCTCTGGTCAATAACCAACAGTGGAACCTGGATGCTCATATTGGTTCCCACATATTCTACGAAGATCTTTATCGGTCATACCGTAATGACAACATACATTATTCCCTTTGTCATCGGTATGTTACTTGCCCGAGATTCGATCATCGGTATCTTCATACCTAGTTCAATCTCGTTACCAGCAACTATCTTTACTCGTTTCGTAATGCATCATCCCGCAACTAACTCATTAGTCACACTTCTTGCAAGGCTTATTATGATATGTATTACCGAGAGGGCCCAAAGATACCTCTCTGGTACTCGGAGTGAAAAATCCTAATCTCGATCTAAGCCAACCAAACAAACACCTTTGGAGATACCTGTAGAGCATCTTTATAATCACCCAGTTATGTTGTGACGTTTGAGAGCACACAAGGTATTCCTCCGGTATCCGGGAGTTGCATAAGCTCATAGTCAAAGGAATATGTATAAGTCATGAAGAAAGTTGTAGCAATAAAACTGAACGGTCAACATACTAAGCTAACGGATGGGTCTTGTCCATCACATCATTCTCCTGATGATGTGATCCCGTTCATCAAATGACAACACATGTCTAGGGTTACGAAACTTAACCATCTTTGATTAACGAGCTAGTCTAGTAGTGGCTTACTAGGGACACTATAGTTTGTCTATCTATCCACATATGTATCAAGTTTCTAGTTAATACAATTCTAGCATAAATAATAAACATTTATCATGATATAATTAAGGAAATATAAAATAACAACTTTATTATTTCCTCTAGGGCATATTTCCTTCAATCTCCCACTTGCACTAGAGTCAATAATCTAGTTCACATCGCCATGTGATTTAACACTAATAGTTCACATCTTTATGTGATTAACACCCATAGTTCACAGCGCCATGTGACCAACACCCAAAGGGTTTACTAGAGTCAAAAATCTAGTTCACATTGCTATGTGATTAACACCCAAAGAGTACTAAGGTGTTATCATGTTTTGCTTGTGAGAGAAGTTTAGTCAACGGGTCTGCCACATTCAGATCCGTATGTATTTTGCAAATTTCTATGTCTACAATGCTCTGCATGGAGCTACTCTAGCTTATTTCTCCCACTTTCAATGTGTATCCAGATTGAGACTCACAGTCATCCAGATCGGTGTAAAATCTTGCATCAATGTAACACTTTACGACGAACTCTTTATCACCTCCATAACCGATAAATATTTCCTTAGTCCTCTAAGGATAATTTTGACCATTGTCCAGTGATCTACTCCTAGATCACTATGTACCCCTTACCAAACTCATAGCAAGGTATAGAACGGGTCTGGTACACAGTATGACATAGTTTATAGAACTTATGACTGAGGCATAGGGAATGACTTTCATTCTCTTTCTATCTTCTGCCATGGTCGGGCTTTGCGTCTTACTCAACTTCACACTTTACAATACAGGCTAGAACTCCTTCTTTGACTGATCCATTTTGAACTCCTTCAAAATCTTGTCAAGGTGTGTGCTTTTTGGAAGTCCTATTAAGCGTCTCAATCTATCCCTATAGATCTTGATGCCCAATACATAAGTAGCTTTACCGAGGTCTTCCATTGAAAAAAATCTTATTCTAGTATCCTTTTATGCTATCCAGGAATTCTATATCATGTCCAATCAACAATATATCATCCACATATAATATCAAAAATGCTACACAGCTCCTACTCACTTTCTTGTAAATATAGCCTTCATCGTAAGTCTGTATAAAACCATATGCTTTGATCACCTCGTGGAGTCCCCCGTTACAGTGGGTGGTCGGGGCCGAGCGATGCACCTTTTCTCTCGTACGTACGCGCGTGTGTGCGAGGCGTTGGGTTCTAACTGAACCCGAGCAAGGCGTTGGGCTCTAACTGAACCCGAGCGATTGCACTGGAGGCTACGTGTTACTGAACCCGAGTGATCTTTCGATGGCTGTTAACTGAACCCAATCGAGCGATTCCTTCGCTACTGCTGCTAACTGAAGCCGATCGATGCTGCCTCTGGATGAACAGTGAGCGTTGCTGGGGGGGTTTGGATGAACAGTTCCCGGTGGGGGTGGATGAACAGGACCCCATGGTGTTGCCTCTGGATGAACAGTACCTCGATCGATCGAGCCGATTGGGGCTGGATGAACAGGACCCCGTGGAGGGCAGGATGAACAGTATCCCGTGGAGGGGTGGTTGAATAGGAGCCCGTGGAGAAGGCTGGTTGAACAGTAGCAAGTAGAGTAGTGCGCGGTGGAGGCTGGATGAACAGGAGCCCGTGGATGAACAGTCGCAGGTGGAGGCTGGAGGAGGTCGATGGTGGATGAACAGTAGCCCGTGGAGGCTGGAGGGGGTTGACGGTGGAGATGAACAGTATCCCGTGGAGTCCCATTTTGCGGTACGCCACACCCTTCCCGATGAACAGGACCCCCGTTTCGACCGTAGCGCTCCAACACAAGTCCGTTTCCTCCGTTTTGCGGTACGCCACACCCCTCCCGATCAACAGGACCCCCATTTCGACCGTAGGAGGTCTGTTTCCTCCGTTTTGCGGTATGCCAGACCCCTCCCGATGAACAAGAACCCATTTCAAATGTGGCCGGTCGAACACAAGGCCGTTTCCTCTGTTCTGCGGTACGCCAGGCCTCGATTCCATCGGTTGTTCCGTCCAAGCCCTCCCGATGAACATGATGACGCATTCCATTCCAACCCAGCCGGTTGGCTCCCCATGAACACGACGACGACGATGTTTCTCCATTCTGACCCAGCCATGTACACGAGCCATGGTCGTACGTACGCGCGAGTAGGCGTTCGAGACCCTGCCTGTATGTACGTACGTGGCCGTATTTTCTTTCTTGCACACTGGTCGTTGTACGTACGTGTACATGCTACGTGCGCGCCTCTACTATGAGACGTGCGCGCCTCTACATCGACCAGTATGTACGTACACGTTCGCGACCAAAATGACAATGCTACGTACGCTTCGGCCAGGTGGGTCCCGACTATCAGGAACTTCCTTGCATGCAAGATGTAGCTGGTGGGTCCCAGCAGTCAGGGGGCAAATCATTTTCTTTTGCCCGGACGCACTTTTTGCGTACGAAGATGTAGCTGGTGGGTCCCAGCAGTCTGGGGGAATTTTTTTTTTTGCAAAATACGGTGGCCCGTCCGATGGGTCCCCGTTGTCAGGTGGAGGAATAATTATTTTGCGTGTAATAAGGAGGCACTTCCTTGCTGCGGCCGTGGACCCAGCTGTGAGCCTCTCCACGTACAGTCCATGTCTGATGGAAGCCGTTCCTTGACCACATTGAACACACCGCGCAGAGAGCACCAGGGAGGTGGACGACAGCGAGGCCTAGGAAGGGGACGACGCGGAGCCGGGGAAGATGCGGTAGTGGATGCCCACGCATAGAGGAGTACGAGGGTTCACTGGTTCGCTGTGGTGTGTGGCTGCCATCGCCGCAGAATAATAGGGGTGTGGGTGAGTAGAGGGATGGCCTGGCCAGCAGTGGGAATAGTAGGGGGCGGTGAGGCCTCCGCGGCAGCACAGCCGGCCACGGGAGGCAGGAGCATGCAGCACGACCAGCGCTGCTTTGGGTGGCTGGAGCAACAAGACCAGAGGTTGAAGAAGAACCACGGCCGTTGGATGGACATTATACGGTCACTGGAGTTAGAATCGTTCATATTGACTAAGTTGACAAAGCACTCCGTCCCCGTCAACTTAGTAGGCCCACAAGTTAGCCTCCCATCAAGGTGGGTCCCAACTAGAAGGGGGAGTATTCATTTCTTTGTGCGTAATAAGGAGGAACTTCCTTGCGTGCGAAGATATAACTGGTGGGTCTGACCTGTCAGCGGTGGGAACGTTTTTTCACGAAATACAGAGGCACTTCTGATGGGTCCTAGCTGTCAGGTGGAGGAATCATTATTTTGCGCGTAATAAGGAGGCATTTCCTTGCGTGCGGCCGTGGACCCAGCTGTCAGCCTCTCCATGCACAGTTTACTTCCGATGGTGTCGTTCATTGACCACATTGACCACTCCGCGTCGAGCGGATCCAAGGTGGTGGACGACGGCGAGGCCTCGGACAGCAACGAGCCGGAGATGGGAATATGCGGGAGTAGAATCGCAGACGGAGAGGTGTACGAGGGTTAACTGGTTCTGGTGCGGTGTGGTTCGGCAGACGGTGGAGAAGAACAGGAAGTGTGGAGGGGTGGAGGGATGGCCTGGCCAACGCTGGAGTAGCGCTTCACAGTGAAGCATGCTAAGTAGAGATGCTAGCAGCAGGAGGCGGGAGCAGGTGGTCCTGGCGGCGCTAGAGGAAGAAGACGAGAGATTGAAGATGGATGTCGGTCGTTGGATGTAAATCCAACGGCTAACGATATCAGAATCATTTGTTGACTAAGTTGACAATGACTTGCATTGGCTTCGGCCTATTGGCCCACATTTCAGCCTTCAAAAATGTGGCACGTATTCAACCCATTTTTTCAGAATTTATATTCCTTTTTTTGCGGGGTAGAATTTACAGTCCATTTGATCTCTTTTTTTTTGAATTACAGTCCATTATCTGGGCTGGGTGAACAAATAATGTAGCGTCCATGCGGCCCATTTATGTTTTTCCTAAAAAATTACAGGCCATTTGCACTTTCTCGAAATACACGATTTTGCTGGGCTGATTCCAATTATAATGTTTGGGTGGGCGCAGCAATGTTATCAAAAAATAAACAGGGGCTGAGCATTTTGTTATATATATATATATATAATAAGTGATTTATTATTACATTGGTCCTTAAATCTTACCAAGCTTTTTTACACAATCACCAGGATTTTCGTTGCCAAAAAAATCCAGGATTTTATTGTTAAGAAATTATTTTTATAAGTTAACAAGATGTGGGATATTGTTTTCTTACATATGTAAGTATCTGTTAAATATATGATGACAATAACAATAATATATAATAACATATAAAATAATTTAAATATATATATAATATAGTTAGAAGGGAAACATAAGTTGGACCAGGCATTCCTATTCTTATATAGAAAAATAGAACAGACCTCTGTGTTTTCTTCAAAAAAAAACATAAATTGGGCTACTGATGTTTCAGGAAAAATAAAACCTTGGATGGGAGGTCCATAGGCCGGTCGATACATGACGGCCCTCAAGAAAATACAAACATCCCATCCGAGGTCGTGGGCTGCGCATGTTAAAAAAGAAAGCCTAGACAGGGCAGCCCAAAACCCAGCTGATACTTGCTGCCCCAGTGATAATAAATTATACCTGCCAGCTCCCCGTCTTCGTTGTGAATTTATCTCCTATAGTATCTATGTTGAAGCACCTAAAAATGTAACTATGTTGACAAACCCGTGGGCCCCAATGTCAGTATAGCATTAGGAGCAAGTATTTTTTTGATGAGGCACTTGCTTGCGTACGGCCATAGACCTGGTGGGTCCCGACTGTCCACCTCTCCACGTACAGTCCTCTCCAGATTCCTCTCGTTTGTTCAGCATGTTCACAACAGCAGACAGCGGCATCGCGGTGAGCGCACAAAGGTGCAGGAGGAGATCCGACAACCTGAGGGAGTGCCTTATTACTAATGAAAAAACTGAACTAGCCCAGTGGCCGAGTGACACTACCCAACAGCTGTTCCGCCCGGGTTCGATTCCACCTGTGCAGAGAAAATATCTCCAAAAAATTTCCTCTGCCTTTATTGACATGTGGGTCCCAATTGTCATCTACGCACACCACGTCCTACACTTTCCAAAACTTCGTCCCTCGTTTTCTCTGTTTTTCGCACACTCGACATTGTGTGGGCATTTTGAAAATAGCATATATTTTTGACTGTGCATCATATGAAGATGTGCTATGCATGAATGTTGATCAGCATGATGTTAACTGGCTGGTAGTTCCATTTTCGACCATGAATAAAACTTCCAGCATGATGTTAACACTGTTTGAAAAGGTCGTGTTAATATAAATGCTCTGCCTCTGAAAGTTGCAGTTTCTTATATGAAACTGAACTTGGAGTTTCCTATCTGAAACTGAAACTTGTAGTTTCTTCTCAGAGAATCACATTGTTTGCACTTTTATACTCCTATGAAACTACATTTTTTTAAGTACTAAAAATAGATCTCTAGAATTCATAAAATACTGCATATGCTCAATACTGCAAATTTGAAATTCAAAAGACATTCATATCTGAAATTACTCTCAAAATACACAACACAAAACACAATTCACAACCTGCAAATACTAACAAGCCTAAGCTCCTCCTGACAATTCACAACGTGCCCGACTATTGGTCGGGGGGGAATCCCTCCTATTCCTCGGTGGCAGACAGTCGCCCCGTGAGACGATGTGAACGGTGAGGGAGAGGATGGCGGGGAAGCGTCGTCGGGCCAACTGTTTTTCTCCTCTTGCAGTTGGGTTCGGTCGACAAATACTCCACCGGCTCGCTCTGGCACGTCACCCTCACAAATGGCACCCTGTAGATGCTCGAGCCTTCAATCTCTGGTGGATGCTCCATCTGGTATCGATACTCCCGCCACCGCTCCCTCACGATCGATACTCCCATCACCGCTATTTGGTCCTTCTTGTCAAACCAAGACTGTATCTCCAACATCCTAGCTAGCTTCACAGGGTCTCCATCTGCGATCCTCATGTATCGGTTGAACTCCTCCATCGATCTACTTCTCCACATCACCTTCACTCGCCGGCGGTGGTTTTTGAATGGAAGAGGAGAGGACCAGCGTTGGTTTTGGTTTAGAACGGGAGAGGAGCGATGCTGGTTTTGGATTGGAACAGGAGAGGAGGGGCCGTGGTTTTGAAATGGAAGAGGAGAGGAGCAACGCTAGATTTAGATTGGAACAGGAGAGGAGCGGCGTTGGTTTAGGAGAAGAAGAGCGGAAGAGCGGCGTAGGTCTTGGAAGTATTTTTTGTTTTGCATATTTTGGGTCAAAGTTTGACCATGTACTGTATTTGACAAGCAAAATGTGAATACATGTCACCAAAAATTGTATCGTTTGGTTCATATCTGAATGTACTTTCAACTTATATTATTTTTGCAACGTATAACATATATTTTATTTGCGAAAATCATGGTCAATTATGACCCAGAATAAAAGGGAGACTAGTTAATGTGGGGTCGCTTTCTTAATTGAATGGTAAATTGATTTTGATTTTGATCCATTCACAGTGCGTCGGCCCTCTCATCCAATCCTAAATCTTTGATGCACGCTCCTCTCCCTCTTCTCCATTGCAAAACCACCTCCTCTCCTCTCCATCATCTCCATTCCAAAAACACCGTCTCACCTCTCCCTCTTTTCCATTGCAAAACCACCTCCTCCCTCCTCGGACGAGGATCCCTTGACGTAGCCCATCCTGCCATTGAGACACTAACACATGGGTCCCACCAAGCGTGGGGCCCACCTGTCAGTGACCGAAAGGTAGGGGAACCTCTCCGCTCCATCATCTCCATTCCAAAACCACCGTCACGCCTCTCCCTCTTCTCTATTGCAAGACCACCGTCTCTCCTCCCATCTTCCAAAGCTAGCAGCAGACCACTCAGAAGGACATATATGGAGGGGATGTAGTAGCGAATCTGGCAGATCACCGGCGGTGACCAGGCAAAGTTAGCTAGGTTGAAGGAGATCCTTACTTGGTTTGACAGTGAGTGGGAGATTTCGAGGACGGTGAGGGCCATGTGGCAATGTATGTGAAAGAGCAAGACGACGATGATGAGGGCGGCGATGTACTCCTTGGCGGCAGTCACACCGCAGTCCTTAGAGTTCATCGAGTATCTCCTCTGGGCAATGGAGCAGACAGATTCTCCCGAGGCGAAAGTCAGGCGGAGGTGGTGGGCGTACAGGTCGAAGGTCGAGCGCCCAGAGGATAACGAATCGATCGAGTACGGTGTGCCATTCGTGAGGAAGCCACAGGAGTATTCGTTCTCCCACCACAAGAGGAGGCCGGATGGCGCGGCATTGCTTCCTCGCCGTTCTCCATGGTTCCGTCGACGCTCGCCTCGTTTCAACGGCGTCGGTAGGGTTTAAGGTAAGCTTCACACTAACCTAATCTTCCATCTAGTCATGCTTACAATTAGTGTGACAACTAATAAAAATCATGCTTACAATCAATCTTCGAGTACTACGCCAATCACCCTAGAATAGCTCTAGACCTTTGGGTCAAAGTTGTGACACTGTGTACAAATAAAGAAAAATAGATCGGTGCTTCTTTCAGAAAAGAGTACACCCCTAGAAAACTGCCAATATAAGCTACTAGTATTTTTTTAAGTCTAAGCTACTAGTATTTGGTTAGAGGATTTTTTGCCGAGAAAGATCCGTCCACAGTGATCGCCACACATCCCACTGATGGTGGCGGATGCCAATGCTTAGATGGAGCAGGGTTGGTGTCGGTAATTTTTACTTGGCACCTCGCACTCTGCATATATGCCAGTTCCATCCGTACATTTGTGCAGTTCCACCAAAATGCAGTTGAATAACCCTGTTCGCACAGATAATGAAAAGGTGTGGTTAGATTATAGTGGCACTAGTAGATGAAACATACACTAATAAACAGAAGAAAATATTACATCATACTAGAAATCGACCCAAGTCTCCCTGATACACCTTCTGCCAGTGATGAACATCAGTGTACAGCGGTAGTACAAGGAGGGGCCTTGAGACATTCAAATCTCTATTTTTGTGCAGATCAACTAAAATTAAGCACCCCGGTTTGCAGAAACGCTTAAACATTAACAATGGGACTAGTTGACAAAACATACAGTAACAAAGGGAAGCACTTTCTTTATCTACATTGGAAATGAAATGATAGAGAGGACACTCGCTCTATTTTAACGGTATTATTACTTCATTTTATCAGTGACACTAGGGTCGATCAGGTGGCAAATGAGGTGTACCATGCGTCGCAAGGATGAAGGCTATGGGTGCTTAGACTGGGATGCTGAAGCTGGCTCTTTCAGTCCCTATCTTCCCCCTAATGTTTCTGTGGTAGCATTTGGGTTGTAATCCAAACTTGGTCGAGCTGGTGCTGCGCCCCCCTACCTGCCTAGCTTATGTGGCGAACTTGTCTCCTGCTAGTACTCAGTCTGTTCTAGTAGTAGTTGCATAACTGCCCATTTACACTGAGATGTTGTCGGCTAATGGTTCTCTATGGTTGGGTTTCTTTAATGAAATCGGAGGGAACCCCCTCTTTCGATATATAAAAAACAGTGGCACTAGCGGTGCCAAAACATTGCCTCAAATTAATAGTGCCACTAGATTAAGGTGCAAAATAATAACATTACTGCTTTATCATGGCAGTGCCCAAACAGTAGCACAAGAGCTGGATCAACATGCAGGATCTTTGGCAAACGGTCAGACCAAAAAGGAACATACCTCGTGATGGGAACCATATCTACAGTCAACGCCATCGTAGATGGGATGACACCAGTCACCAACATGGATGATTCAATTCATGGGACCTTTTGGTGCAGTTCACCTAAAATGAAGTAATGTCCCACGAGCTAGCAGCCTCTTCTCCTTATTTTTTTAAGAAAAGGGCTCCAGCCCCGGTTCCATTTCCATCAGAAAACGAAACCCACAGAGCTTCTTCATTAGTTGCAATAAAATTGAGCAATATCAAGGTTGGTCGTGAAACTCCTGGAGAGTAGGCGGACCAGGACATTTGCATCTCTAACGAAAAGAAGCAACTTATCTTAATGGGAAATTTAGCAGGACATGAAAAAAGTGACATTGATTCATATTACTGGAGGCATTACATTGAAAACAACATTGGTTTAACGTGTCCTTACTTTTAACAGTGCGACTGCTACATTTTACCAGTGGCATTACATAAGAGCGGCTTGGGGCAACAAACATCAGAAGAGGATATCTGGGTTGGTCCCATTTTTCGGTATATAGCCACCTTATACTGTGTGAGGCTAGCAAATCTTGTGCTAGACTTACTCAGTTGACTTGTCCCCCAGTCCCCACTTTCTTTCCTTTTTCAACCAATATATCGGGTTTATATTAAGTTTGAACTGCCTTCCCTTTATTTCCCTATTAGACCTAGAGACCAGTTGGATAGCCAGTCTCTGCTACTTTTTGCCCCCATTATTTCCTCTTTCGACCAAGTCCTAGATTCAGGTAACAAATCTTCCCCCATCCCCACCCCCTTTCTTCCTTGTTTAAACCAAGTACTACTAGATTCGAGTGCATGAACTAGTTTTACCTCTTAATAGTAAAAAAATAGGTGGTTCTCGAACAGCCGATCGATCCTATCTACACGAGGGGGCCTGAGAAATAGTAAAAGATACAAATGCAACAACTTCAGGAGCTCGGGAATTAGAGCAAGGCCGGTTTCGAAGGAAGTTATACCTAAGGGTTGCCGGGATGTCGCTAGGTGGGCGGAGGGAGGCCGGATCTGCCCACACTACGACAGTGAGGAAGAAGGGGTGGGAGGCCCTCCCTCGCTAGCGATGCTTGGGAGAGAACGGCAAGGCACGCTGATCGGGACGCGCCAGCAGTGGGTAAGAGCCATCGCCGAGGCTGACCGCGTGAGTGTTGCACCTTCTCACCTTCCCCGGCGGAGAGGATCTGGCTGGATCTGTGACCAGCAGTGAGTTGAGAGAGAGTGTGTGGCCACCACTGTCGTGTTTAGATCTGCAGAGGACGAGACAGTGTGAAGAGAGCAACACTAGCAAGCAAGCGCGGAGGCTCCTGCCTATATAGTGGAGTACTAGTTTTCTTTTGTCTACGGGTCGGAGCCGGCTTGACCTCGGCAATGACTGTCGAGAAGTCTTCATGCACGTGCCCCGGAGGCGCAGTGGTCATCATTTTGATCTGAAGCACCGGATTATAACATATAACACAAAAAAATGCCACATGACAAGAAATCATAACCTCACTGCCCAAAGGAGACAAGATGAATCCCGATGGACAAACTAGACGAGGATCAAAGCTCAAATTAAAGGTAAACTCGTAGAAAAGGGGTCTGTCGATAGATATCCTAATTAACATAGCCGGCTTGACCTAGATGGCAGCCGAGTAGTTTTCGTGCATGTGCCCCCAATGACTAGCCCGACTCAGTTGTCGCTGTTTAACCCTCGCAGTGATCCGAAGCACATGACACCTAATTTTGCAAGATGACAAGAAACCTTTTTTAGATTTGTCACTAGAACTACAACCCTGTACAACACAGCTTGCACGATATGTAGACGATAGCCAATCCAGGCGTGTCTGCGGGAGTCTGGTCACATGCATGGACGAATTGATCTTCCATGTCTTGCAGGGATCGTCCAGGTACCAAGGTGGAGTATGTGCTTCTATTAACTCAGCCGACTTGCGGGGCCGGGGAGTGTGCCTATGGTCGGTTTTCAATTGCGGTCCCACATGTGTGTGCAAATGCAATATGACGCACGTTCCATTCAAAGAGCGGCGTTCCAGACCGACCGACCGTCTGGGGTGTGACACGAACGCGATGGGCGTGCTGTATACTCCGTACATGTGTACCGCCGTTTTCTTGAGGCTTTGCTCCATGGTGCAATCCATGGATACAAAATTAGGATACTGTACTATTTAAAAGTCGAGGGTGGGGCTTTTCCGGCGCGGTAGGCGGGGCAGTTCCGCCCAGTCGGTTCGACAAAGACGCGAGAAGATGAGGGAGTAGGCTGCTGCAAACGTAGGGCTATGTGATTTGACAGTGAGTTACTGCTGGACAGGTGGGGCCCGGTGATTTGACTTGTCATTATCATTTTAACTGTGGCGCTACGACCGGCTTGAGTCTCCCAATTCCTGACCACCTCCATACAGGTGCCTCTCCCGATGCTCCACCATGTAGAGGCTGGCTCTTGCTTGAGAGCCCACTCCTCCACTTTTTCCTTGCCTCTTTCCCCCACATATGCAAAAATGCCATGTAAAGCGGGCTTATAGCCCACTATTGTACTTGATCCTATAGGTGCTAGCCTGCCACATAGGCATAAAGTCTGATGTGGCAAGTTAATTAAGAAGAGAGAGACTAGTTTGGTGACCCCGGGAAGAAACGGTGCTAAGCGCGTGTACCTAGATGAAGCAAACTTAGCAATAAAAAACTAAACACCTATGCATTGGGGACTTGAGTTGCTAAGCCATTTAATGCCCATAGCACCTCATCTAAGCACCATTTCATTGGAAGAGGTCACTCCTTGGCAAATGCAATAAATACTATGAAGAAAGAGATAGAGAGAAGTAAAAAATACTCTTATAGCCAACCTTATAGCTAACCTTGTTGTATGAGTGACTAAGTGATGACTATGTATGACATGCCAACATCAGATAGCCTAACGCACCGTGTTAAGTCTCCAAGGGCACGACCGCGCGAGCGAGGCGACGGTCATGGTAGGCACGACCATGATACGGGCTGCTGGCAGCCCTTAGATCTGAGATCGAACGGTCGCATGCTAAGTTGTTGAAAATTTGCAGAATAACCCTCCAGGGTAGGATATTCACCCATAGGTCTAGAATCATGCCATGCAACCGTTCGATCCTAGATCCAAGGGCTCTCACAAGCTCGTATCATGGGAGAATGGAAAGCTTCATATCACATGTAATTTTCCCGATGCTTGACATGACATCGAAAGCCATTTAATTGGGCATCGAGTAGACATGGCATCTAATTGGGCCCCCGTAGTACTGTGCATGAATCCATTTATCCACCAGGAAAGCCACTACCCTGCCATTCGCACCCCCCCCCCACTCGACATTTTTACAATCGATAAACCGCTCCTAGTCATCCCGTCCTTTCACATCACGGCAGTTCCACTAATCCTAACCCTCCTCCCAAATATGTGTCATCCCAAATCTCCATGATCGGCAGTGAGTACAAGGTTATAACCATCATCGGCGATGAGTTCGACATCATCTACACCCGTTCTTCCGCAACGGTGAAAGAATGCCTTGCTAGCTTCAAATGCATGTTCGAAAACTCAAATGATGAGTGGGTCGCTGGGCTAGATGTTGAGTACACCACAGTCCTGGGAAGCAAGAAGAAACTAAAGGAGGCAGAGAAGAAGAAGTCTACCGTGATCCAGGTTTGCGTGCATGACTTATGCTTGGTCTACCACATATGCCATGCCGAAGTTGAGTGCGAGGAATTTAAGAAGTTCCTCAAGGGCGGCCGAGTCAAATTCGTTACTGTAGACTTTAGGAACGACAAGGAAATCCTGGGTCGGATAGGTCTCGTTGTAGGCGACCCCTTCGACCTCCAGAAGGAAGGGCTGGTGCCCTCCCTTGATTAGCCTTCAATGCTGACCCTGGCAGGAGCCATGATTCATCCTTCATACGGTAAACTAGAGAAACCTCCGTACACGTTTCATCATCATGCATGGCAGTGGAATGTACTAGATATGGACCACATCCACTACGCTGCAATGAATGGCTACCTTTGTTACAATATCTACAAGGGTTGGATGAAGAGCAAGAGCCAAGTGTGCGGTTCAAGCAAAGAAGTATCGCCCAAGAGGAAGAGGGACAAGGACGAAGTCGAGGATGTGGACGAGGACGAGGATGAGGACTCCAAGTAAGGTGGCAGTGTCGTTGCTCATGGTGGTTCTAATGCAGTGTCTACCGGATTAGTTGCTTAGTTTAATTTCTGGTGTGCTTAGTTTTATTTGAGGAGTGTGTTGTGCTGAGCCCCCAGCAGCTGAACTATGTTATGTTTCTTCTCGTTATATTTCGTACATTTCATGTTTTAGTTGGTATAGTACTACCACTCGTTTCTTGACATTATATACGTACAATATATGTGGCCAACATCATATAGCCAGCTGTTTAGTTGTCAAAGAATTTCAGGGTGCTTCGTTTTGTCAAAGAATTCCAGGGTGCTTAGTTTTATTTGAGGGTTGTGTTGTGCTGGACACCATTAACTTATCATTGTGAGAATCGGCTTATTTTTGTCATGTAACATGGTCAACGGGGTTTGACGTGAAAATAACAATGTCTAATGGCATTTCTGAGCAAACATCTAACTTAACGATGGCATTTTTTAGATATCAAATTGCATTTTTGAGCAGGCATCTCACGGATCGATGGCATTTTTGAGTAGTTGTAACTTCTAATGGCAAAACTGAGTAGTGATACACAACTAGTGGCATAAATAATAAGAACCCAAGAATTAAATAGGGCTAATTTATTTATTTCTTTATACCTTTGTGTGCGAAACAATATACGCTGCCTACCGCCAGATTTTCTTTACAGAGGCAACATAGAACTATATGAGTGCCCTGTTAAATATTGGAATTATTCCAGGTTCGTTTGGCCTTTTTATACATTAATTGAGTTTCTGGTCATTTAATGTGAATAATTCAAATTTGAACTACAAGCACATGCTCCCGTGCACCAAAGTTGACTGAAAAATCACATGTGTGTCCTCGGGTGAATTTCTAGGTCCCATGCAAGAAATGGGAATGAAATTCAAACATCTGGGCATCGTGGTTCGGCCGAGAACATTGAGAAGCTTGGTTTTAAAATTCTTGTAAATCCAAAACACGCCTGAAAATCATGAAACTTGGCATGGTGTCATGTCATGGTACTACCATGATGTGGTAAAAAAATGCAGAATAGGAACAAGTTTTGGTATAAGTTTCTTGCAAACCGGAGCTTCTCTCAAGAAGGCTCGTGGTTCTGAGAGGGAACGTGTCACCTTTGTGTGCATAATTCAAATTTTAAATGCAAGCACATGCTCCAGTGCACCAAAGTTGGTTGAAAAATCACATGTGTGTACTCGGGTAAATTTCTAGGTCCCATGCCAGAAATGGGAATGAAATTCAAACATCTGGGCGTCATGGCTCGGCTGGAAACATTGAGAAACTTGGTTTTTTAATTCCTGTAAATCCGAAACACGCATGAAAATCATGAAACTTGGCTTGGTGCCATGACAGGCACCAACATGTTGTGGTAATTTTGCTGTCCAATTTGCAAAGGCGCACACATTAACAATCAACAAAGTCATTTTGGAACAAGTGCTGTCATGTTACAATCGGAAACACAAGTATTACTGAAACTATGGGCGTTATATTTACCATTTACGTGCCGCCACGCGTCCCCTTTTTTTATTAGCTAGGAGGCACCGTGCAGGGTAGCTATTTGAGTACAGGAGGCGTGCGATCAGACCCCTGCGCGTGCTTATCGGGAGGAGAGCCCTTTGACCTCCATCTGCCGTCCACCTCTCTCCCAAGGTACCATTAATGGTGCCCGAGCCTCTGTTTAATGGCGTGGCAATATCTCACTCGACTGAGATTTAAGAGAGAAAAAATAAAATTTTGCACGGATCTTGATGTAAGATCCGACGGACCTATATAGCATCTACTACGACTTATAGCAAGACTGATGAATATATATAAGGATGACGAGAGTGGATAATAATTGTCTTACACAATTAGGAAGATAACTAAAAAGACACATGCGGCTACACCCGAAATACACAAGGGCAAAAGAAGAAGGAAGACGCATACAATGATCTGGCTCACTGATCTCTACTTTCTTTATGCGCTGCAGGTCGTGGAGACTAGTTCTCGCGGCGGGCGATGATCAATTTCATCAATTTCATGTCCTTAATACGCTGCTTGGCAGAATCCATGGATTCCTCCACCAGCCTGTTGTGCTCGATCTGGAGCATGGCATTCTCGTCCATAAGTTTCTTGATGATGACGCCCATCCTCTGCAAGACGGCAGCGGTCTCCTCCTGCTTCGCCCTTCCGGCGATCTTCGCCCTCAGCAGGTTGCGCTTGCCCCGGAGCTTCGCATTGCCCTCCCCGAGTTGCCGGATGACGCCGGTAGCCTCGTCCTGCATCCTCGCCCAGCCAGAGATCTGATCCATCTGACTATGGATGATCGCATGAATGTGCCTGTAAGAATCCTCGCCTGCCCGCGAGAAAGTTTCCCAGGCCGCCGCGGCGCGGCGGGACCTCCCTGCTGCTTCGGCGACGCGGCGGGACATCTCTGCTACTTCCGTGGCGTGGTCGTACCAGTCTGCTACATCGACAGCGCGGCGGGACCTCCGTGCTGCTTCGATGGCGCAGCTGGACATGTCGGCTGCTTTCACGGTGAGGCGAGACATCTCTCGTGCTTCCTCTTCCATGCTCACCTCTCCCTGGTGGAAATCTCTCAACCCAGAACTCACGCTGGCTATGGCTTGATTGTTTCTTGTGGATGAGGAGTTGAGGAGGAATGTGGAGTCATTTTCGGTTAGGTAGTTCCCCTTTTTATAACCTAAGTACTAGCACTAGTACTAAAACCTTCATAGTGGGAACACGTTCAGGTTTGGTACGTACTGGTAGGTGTGAGCAGGCTTGCACTTAATTGTAGCACTAGTACTTCCGAATGTGATGGGAACAAGGTAAAGATTAATTGATGGTTTTTGGTTTCGAGGCCCGAAACGGCTCCCTATGAGTTTAGTGAAACATAAATTTCAAGTAGACTGCCCTGCTCAGATGTGTAAATATTATGTTACTGTCAAAAATTGTCACAAAATACGAAGGAGACTAAAGAAAGTACTACTAGCAACCCATGATTTAACTACTCGCATGCACGCAGTGGAGTAGTAATGTCTTTCTTCTACCCTCACGTCCACTCAATTTGCATGTGCTGTATTAATTGACCATCAATGAACTAAAGGACTTTACATGCGTCAAATTATCACATGGGGTGGATCTTGGTACAAAATTGCATCCGCCCGTGTACCCGCGTGTGCGTGCGAGGGAATGAGTGTGTGCGTGGCGTGCATGCACAACTTTGCTTCGTGCATGTACCGCAGGTGCGGCTTAGAGAGGACGAGTACATTCTTCTGGAACCAGCAGCACGTCAGTGTGATCAATCCACACAAGGATGTTGCAACAACGCCTCCACATGTGCCACGTGCCCACGTGGCTTCATGAACTATAAGAGAGACACTATGAGCGTGCCATTGTGTTTTTCACATACTCGAAGTACTAGTAAGGTACACATGCATTGCATGCATCAGATTTTGCAACCAAATTACGAATAAATACCACACTGTAGCATGTAAGCTCTGAGTCATATATGCCTGATGTAGACCTTCGCTTAATTCTTATAGTTCATCTCATTCAAAATCAATTAGCTTTTATAAAAAACCTAGGGCCTCTTTGATTCGTAGGATTTCCAAAACGCGGGAATAGGAAGAACATGGGATTAGAGTGGAATGTCGTCTTCAATCCTACAGGATGGTACGAGTGTTTGATTGTGCATAGAAAAACGTAGAATTCTTTCAAAGAGGTTTGAGTGGATGGGATGTTTCCTAGGAAATCTAGTGCAAATGAATCATATGGAAAAATTCCTATGGTTTAAAATCCTACGAATCAAACAACCAAGATAGGAAAAAGTGTGGAGGATTAGAATCCTCCAAAATTCCTTCCAGAATCCTTTGAATCAAAGAAGCCCTTAATATATTTTATGATTCATGGAATTGTGCATTGTAAAATGGCTTGAGGCCATGAAATCTGAGATGGGATCCATGTATGAGAACAAAGTGTGGACTTTGGTTGACTTGCCCGATGATCGGCAAGCCATAGAAAATAAATGGATCTTCAAGAGGAAGACGGACGCTGATAGTAGTGTTACTATCTACAAAGATAGACTTGTCGAAAAAGGTTTTTACAAAGTTCAAGGTGTTGACTACGATGAGATTTTCTCACTCGTAGCGATGCTTAAATCTGTCCGAATCATGTTAGCAAATTGCCACATTTTATGAAATCTGGCAAATGGATGTCAAAACTACATTCCTTAATGGATTTCTTAAAGAAGAGTTGTATATGATGTAACCAGAAAGTTTTGTCGATCCTAAAGGTGCTAACAAAATGTGCAAGCTCCAGCGATCCATCTCTGGACCGGTGCAAGCATCTCAAAGTTGGAATATACGCTTTGATGAGTTGATCAAAGCATATAGTTTTATATAGACTTGTGGTGAAGCCTGTATTTACAAGAAAGTGAGTGGGGGCACTACAACATTTCTGATAAATATATATATGAATGACATATTGTTGATCGGAAATAATGTAGAATTTTCAGGAAAGCATAAAGGAGAAGAAGAAGAAGAAGAAGAAGAAGAAGAAGAAGAAGAAGAAGAAGAAGAAGAGGAAGAGGAAGAAGAAGAAGAGGAAGAAGAAGAAGAGGACGAGGAAGAAGAGGAGGACGAAGAAGAAGAGGACAAAGAAGAAGAGGACGAAGAAGAAAAGGAAGAAGAAGAAGAAGAAGAAGAAGAAGAAGAAAGGAAAGCATGCTCGTCACCTTCCTACAGGCGAATGTCGACGTGTTTGCATGGCAAGCATCCGACATCCCCGGCGTTCCTAGGGAGGTGATTGAGCACCATCTTGCTGTCTGTCCTCATGCGTGACCCGTCAAGCAGAAGGTCGGGAAGCAAGCTTTGGAACGGCAGGAGTTCATTACGGAGGAGATCAGGAAGTTGGAAGCGGCAGGCTTGGTGAGAGGAGTACTCTATGCGACGTGGTTGGCCAATCCGGTAGTAGTGCGCAAGGCAAATGGGAAGTGGAGACTGTGTATTGACTACACAAATATCAATAAGTCTTGTCCCAAGGACCCTTTCCCGTTGTCGTGCATTGACCAGATTGTTGACTCCACGGCCGGGTGTGATCTGCTATCATTCCTTGACGCCTACTCGGGGTACCACCAAATCTTCATGGCGAGAGAAGACGGAGAGAAGACAGCGTTCATCACCCCATGTGGCACGTATTGCTTTTTACGGATACCTTAAGGTTGAAGAGTGCTGGCTCGACGTTTGCAAGGAAGGTCCAGATTGGTTTTGGGCCCCAGCTACATAGAAATATGGAAGCTTATATGCATGACATAGTGGTCAAAACCAAAGACAGGGCGGCACTTGTACAAGATCTGGAAGAGACGTTTGCGAATCTGCGCAAGATCAACCTCAAGTTGAACCCTGAGAAGTGTGTCTTCGGCGTTCCGTATGGCAAACTTCTCGGGTTCTTTGTGTCACAACGTGGGATCGAGGCAAATCCAGACAAGATCAAGGCTATTGAGCAGATTAGGGCACCCACGCGGATCAAGGACGTGCGTCGGCTCACTGGTCGCGTTGCCGCCATGAGCAGATTCATCTCCAGGTCCGCTGAGTGTGCCCTTCCCTTTTTCAAAATCTTGAAAAAGGCGGGCCCAATGGAATGGAATGGACCCTACAGGGTTTGAAGAAATACCTCTCCTCTACACCGATACTGGTTGCGCCTAAACCCCAAGAACCGTTGCTGCTATACCTGGCGGCAATGAACCAAGTGGTCAGTGCAGCACTAGTGGCACAGAGGGAGGTCGACGAAGAGGCAAGGCCCCCGCAGGATCCGACACTGGCGGGGCAGGGCCTGCGCAACCAGACGAAGTGCTGCCGAAGAAGAAAATGATGCAGCACCCGGTTTACTTTGTTAGCTCCCTCTTGCAGGGGGCTAGGTCAAGGTACTCCGGTGTGCAGAAATTGCTCTTCGGCCTCCTTATGGCCTCGAGGATGCTGCGTCATTACTTCCAAGCACACGAGGTCACCGTCGTCACCCGCCTCCCGTTGCAACGGATATTGCATAACCCAGACGCAACCGGGAGGATTGTGAAGTGGGTTGTCGAGCTGTCGAGCTTTGGTTTGAAGTTTGAAAGTACTTCAACAATCCAGAGAAGAGTCTTGGCAGAGTTCATTGCCGAGTGGACCTTGACGCCAGATGAAGAGATCCAGGAGACCACCCTCCCCGGCAAGGAGGCAAGTCGCAACTGGATTATGTACTTTGACAGGGCTTTCTCGCTGCATGCCAGTGCTAGTGTGCTGCTCGTCTCACCCACCGGAGAGCACCTCAAGTATGTAATCCAGATGCACTTTCCCAGGGAGATGTCCACAAGCAACACCGCTGAATACGAGGGGTTGCTTGCCGATCTCAGGGTCACGGCAGACCTCGGGATCATGAAGCTCATCGTCAGGGGTGACTCGTAGCTTGTTGTCAGGCAAGTCAACAAAGATTATCAAAGCCCGTTGATGGAGACCTACGTGGATGAGGTGAGGAAGCTGGCAGAGCGCTTTGACATTATACAGGCGGAGCATGTTCCCCGAGTGGAGAACGACATCGCCGATTACCTGTCAAAGCGCGCTGCCTTCAAACTACCTGTGGAACCAGGTACATTTGTGCTTCGGCTGACTCAACCATCCATTGAACCATCAACAGAGCAGAACAAGCGAAGGAAATCAGGCCCCGGTAAGTACTTCCCCGCCGAGCTCGCCACCGGCAAGGATGTTGTCGTGGGCACTGAGCCAGCCGTGGGGCAACCGACTCTGGCGGGGTGTCAAGTCCTGCTATAGAGGCAACTGCTCCCATGGCAGAGGAAGTGCCTTTAGTCCTTGCCGTCGAGCCTCAGGCTCCAACATGGGCACAACATACCATCCGATTCCTCCAAACAGGGGAACTCCCTGAGGAGCAGGAAGAAGCGGAGAAAGTAGCTCGTCGGTCTGCCATGTATCAGTTTGTCGGTGACATCCTGTACAGGAAAAGACCAAACGGTGTGAAATTGAAGTGCATTCCCCGGGAGGAAGGACTGGAGTTGTTGGCAGAGATACACGGAGTCATATGTGGCTCCCACACAGGGTCAAGGGCCCTTGCCGGCAAGGCATTCCGGCAAGGTTTCTTCTGGCCCACTGCCCTCCAGGATGCAACGGCACTAGTAACCAAGTGTGAAACGTGTCAATTCCATTCGAAGAAGCTTCATCAACCAGCTCAAGCACTCCAAACAATCCCTCTCTCCTGGCCATTCTCGGTCTGGAGGCTCGACATACTGGGCCCCTTTCCCCGTGCTATCGGGGGCTTTGAGTACTTGTACGTTGCAATTGACAAGTTCACAAAGTGGCCGGAGGTGGAGACAGTGAGAAAGGTGACAGCACAATCAGTCGTCAAATTCTTCAAGGGGCTAGTCTGCCGTTTCGGTGGGCCAAACAGGATCATCACCGACAACAGCACATAGTACACGAGCCACGCCTTCATGCAGTACATCTAGGACCTCGGCAGCAAGGTCTATTTTGCTTCTGTTGCACATCCACAAAGCAACGGCCAGGCTGAGAGGGCAAATGCTGAAGTGTTGCGAGGCCTCTGGACAAGGACTTTCGACAGGCTATGCAGGTGCGGACGACGCTGGATTGATGAATTGCCGGTGGTTCTTTGGTCAATCAGAACGACGCCAAATCGAGCCACCGGTCAGACACCCTTCTCCCTCGTTTACGGGGCAGAAGCAGTTCTCCCCACGGAACTCACATACGGGTCACCTCGAGTGCTCGCTTATGATGAGCTTGACCAAGAGCAGTTGCGGCAAGATGACACGACGCTCCTTGAGGAAGATCGCCTTCGGGCGGCTTTACGAGCAGCGCGCTACCAGCAAGCCTTGCGCCGCTACCATAGCCGCAAGGTTCATGCCCGAAGCTTTGAGGAAGGCGACCTTGTTCTTTGGCACGTTCAGTCGGCCAAGAATTCCAACAAGTTGATGCCAAAGTGGGAGGGCCCTTATCGGGTAATACGAGTCACGAGGCCTGGCGCAGTCCGCCTGGAGACCGAAGATGACGTTCCAGTGAGCAACTCCTGGAACATCGAACATCTTCGCAAGTTATACCCATAAGGCGCAGTTGCTGGGCCCCCCGGCAAACCACCTTTTGTACAAGCCTTGCCGGAAAGGCATGTAACCCTTTGTACAAAGCCAGGCGCAGACCCTGAACATAAATAAATGAAGCACTGGTGGCCTGGCACCCTAAGTTATAGCATGCATGCTAGGTTAAGTTTCTCCCTCAGTTAGGGTTGATAGTGCTTAGTGGCGGCTAACCCCTAACATAGAGGTCGAGTGTGAGTCACTCTGTTCCTTTCTGTCTTCTTTTGTTCATAGGGTACATGGACATTTCTGCTGAGCTATTGGGAGGAAAAAGAATGGGCCAGTGCTCTGGCCCCGGCAAGCCAAGGTTGCCGGGGGCTGCAGACACAAGGATCTAACTACGGCAGACCAAAGTTGTCGGGGGCTGCAACGTCATATATGTTTTTCTCCCCCACTCCGTGCGCCCGTGTGAACCTTGAACGTATAAGGCTTCTCTCGCTCTCGTACCATCTTTCCCCCTCCATCCCGTGTCCGAAAACTCTACTTTGGACCAGAACTTGGTTGTAGTGCGGTGGGAAGAGGGCGAGCGAAAGGCCTAGTCCTACTCGGCCCCTACCTCTGCCAAGAGCGTGAGCGTAGTCAGGTCGTAGAGCAGGAGGACAACAAGGCCTATTGCCGGGAGACCATGTTTATCTTAAGATAACAAGGACGCGTTCCTCGGTGTGGCCCTCGCCCACACGCAAAAAAAACCCGGAAAACACCCTTCCTTTCATTCATACGTTGCAAACAAGTACAATTCATATGGAATGGGTACACGAGCAAGGGGATTACAAATTTTGAAATCTAACGAGTGCCTGCAGGCTTACAAACTAGAAAAGATAAGTGCCTCATGATCCCCGTTCTTGCCCCTTTCCTCCCAGGTGCGGCAGGTGAAGGCAGAAAGGAAGGGACGGGGAACGCGCCGATGGAGAGCCTGACGAGGAAGGCCCTCGGAAGAGCGCACGGTGGAGGGAGTGGCGACGCGGTCAGTCTGAGATGAGGTCGACGTGCCCTCACTCGATGCTCTCGTCGTCGCTGTCGCTGTCCTCCTCATCACTCCCGCTTGAATAGGAGTCTTCATCGTCGGAGGAGCTCTCCACGCAGCACTTCAAGCGAGTCCCAGAGTCTCCAAAGACCTTGACGGAGAGTAGGCCATTCTCCACTAATTCGAAATAGAGAACGAGCCCCGCCGTCAGGCTATGGATGCGAGCAAAGGTCTCCCATCCGCGGCGAAGATAGATGACCTGAGGGGCGGGAAAGTCCACATCGACCCGCGTGCCGCCGTTCCTGTAGCCCCTCATGTGCAACCTCAGGGTCTAGGGCGGATCAAGCTCCATCTCCCGAGCGAATAGCGCAGGAAGACGAAGGCGATGACGTTGTGGCCGACGCAGCCTGATGAAGAACTCATGAGGTTGGTCCCGGCGTGGCCCTCCATCGGAGGAGGCATCACTGGCGGAGGCAAGGCTGGTGCACAGCCCCGTCCCCCTCTTCCCGAGCGCCACGTCGGCCTCAGCCTCGCCCCCTCCCCATTCCTCTCGTGGTCGGCTCCAACGCCACAAGCTCTTGGGAAGGAGGGACGCGCTGTCGAGCAGAGACCCTCGCCGCCACCGTCGAAGGAGTGGCGCCCCCTCTGGCCATGGCAGATGGAAGGGCGGATCCGAGGTGGAAGGAGAGGGATGATCAAAGATTGTGGGGTGCCATCCCCCTCCCCCTTCTTATAAAGGGGCGGGGTCGGGACTCGGCCGCCCGACTCAGCCAATTCGACCATCAGGGGCGCAGAGAATCGAGGTCGACCCACTGCCCCAATCAGCAGTGGCCCATTTCCTCGCCTCACCATTCAAGGCCCGCACCCACCGCCTACCATCTTCAGAGCACGGGGGACACATGGCGGGCGAGCAGAAATCGAGCATATGAGATGGTCATTTTCCACCCCATGATCGTGGGGCGCGAGCGCCTTGAAGACCATGACCCGAGCCCACTCAGTAAATGAGCCGCACCTCTGTGTTTTCCTCTTCTTACGGGGAAGGCGTGAGCCGCCTCTTTACAATGATATGACACATGCGTGCAGAAACTGCCCCACGCACGACCCCCACGTCATGCATGACCCTCCACATCGCGCGTTCAACGCGGGTCGTGGGGAAGCGCAGCGGACGGAGAAATTACTACGGTAAAAATCCGCCCCACCTGCCCGCGCACCGTTCTGGGCCTAGCCCAACAACGTGTCACGCTTATGTGTGGCCCAGGCCCGGGGGCTCCTGTCGGTGTACAAAAGTAGGGGCTCTCCTTTTGCACCCATTTACTTGTGCACGGGCAGTCAGAGCCACGCCCATGGCCACACTAAGCAGGGCAGAGGAGGGATGCCGGAGCACAAGACGACCAGAGAAACGCCAAGACCAGAGACGCAAAGAGAGCAAGAGGGCGAGGTGGACTACCCCGGCAAGACCCTTGCCGGGGTCGCTTCTGCAGCCTCGGCAAGATCCTTGTCGGGGAAACTTGCCTAACGCCAGCAGACTGCGCCACTCTTGAGCCCAAGGGGTTCCCATGCCATATTGGAACCAAGGCTCGGGAGGCACCTCCGTGGTGGCATGCAGATCTTTGTAGAGATCATAGACACACAAGATTAGATGGAAACCAGAAGACGACGATCCTTGGCGAGATCCTTGCTAAGGAGATCCATGAGACCCCCAGCAAGATCCTTGTCGGGGACGACCGCGGTGTCGCAGCAAGACCCTTGCCGGGCCCCCGGCAAGACCCTTGCCGAGGACGCCTATGGGGCCGCAGCCAGGCCCGCGTCCGACAAGACTCCACCGCTGCTCCCGTACAGTTGCCAGCTCAACCAGCTGAGCAGGCATCTGCGTGGCAGCGCGTGGCCTCTACACCAAGTCAGCAAGTACCTGTGTGGTGGCATGCATATCTTCATGAAGGCTCCACCACCGCGCCAGCCCAGCAGCCAGCCAACGTGGCGCTACAACGCCTCGTCATCTTGGACGCGCGTCGGAGCCAGGCGAGGCGACGACAGCTGGGACGAGCTTCTTTGTCGTCCCCAATAAAGCAAGAGGGGCATGTCGGCAGCGCATTAAATGCGTTTGTCCGACGATGCCAGGGGATAGACTCAGCCCCTGTACACCTTTCCACCACTTGTGTGCCACTGTGGCAACCCTTTTTGTCTATAAAAGGAGGCCGGAGGCGTACTGGAGGGGGATTCGGATCTTTTGGACTAGAGAGCCACGGCAACTAGTTCAAGAACACAAGGACACCTAAATATACATCAAAGCAGGACTAGGGTTTTACGTGTCTCCACGGCCTGAACCTGGGTAAATGATTCGTGTGCTGACCGCCAGACCCGCTCTTTGCACAACCCCGCGCCCGCCAACCGTAGAAGGGATCCCAGTGACCCCATAGATATCATTTCCCACCGACAATCAGTCTACTTAATTTGTTATGAAAGCAAAAATAACATAAATATAGTGATCTGATGTGTGTTGGTGCAAATATTTTCATATTTTTCTGCATGCACATAATGGTGATGGATCCTACATGGTTCAGTTCATCTAATGGTCTTCATAGAGCTGGAAGCATTTTTTACTTAGTGATGATGTTTGCACTGCCCTTGCCTGCACATGCTCCTTATGTTCTGCATACACTTTACTCAAACATCTATTTGCCATTATGTTCTGGCAGGGCACTTGCTCAATTTGCTTTTGTGAATCATGATGTTTTCTAGAAGGAAGCTTGAGCAAAAATACACATAATTCAGTGCTTGTTCTCCTAACCAAAAATTCAGTCCATCCTTCTGGTCATTTACTTACTTAAATAATTACTGATGCTTATGATCCATCTCATGAAACTAAGTCTTGCTTATAAAATTGAGTAAGGTGCACCTGGACCACATGCTCTAGTTTGGTTTTTTTTTAGTGAGACGTGGGCATCTTGCATTAGCATATAAAGTTGCCACTAAAGCTTACCAAACCAATGAGCTTGCTTAACTGAAGGGTTTTTATCATTTATGCCACCGGTTGTGTCCCACTACTCAGTTTTGCCACTAGGAATTCCAACCGCTCAAAAATGCCATCGCCTCGTTAGACACATGCTCAAAAATGCCAGTGGACACCATTATTGTGATCTCAAATCTCTTTTTCCATGTTATAATGACATAAATACCTATGGACCAGCATGCCAACTCTCCCTCTATGTCACTGCAATAAAGTGTGGGGCCTACTTGATCCCAACAGTGTTCTTATTTTCCTGTAGAATTATTCGCTTGGTTACTCCTGACAAGTGGGGCCACACTTATCATTGTGAAATAGATAGAATCGACATGTGAGTCTAGGCTTATTTTTGTCATATAACATGGTCAACGGGTTTGACATGAAAATAACAATGTCTAATGGCATTTCTGAGCAAACATCTAACGGAACAATGGCATTTTTTAGCAAGCATCTCATGGATCGATGGCATTTTTGAGTAGTTGTAACTTCTAATGGCAAAAGTGGGTAGTGAGACACAACTAGTGGCATAAATGATAAAAAACCACTGAATGTGCCTATGTGTCGCTGAAGAAAAAAATATAAGTTATAAACTTTATTGTTCTGTGCTGGCCATTGATCCGTGGGCAACCGTGGTGCTGGCCATTGAGCCGATGATTTAGTGCTCAGATTTGTAGTGGTGTTCTTGTGGACAACACCATCATTTGATGATTACAAGGGAACTAATCTCTTGTAGTTATGTGTGCTAGTTAGGCCCTTTTTCTACTCCATGCTACTGTTGCTACAGGGTTTGGTAATGGTCTGTGTTTTTGTTTGTTAGTGTCCCTATGCTCTAGTTTTGCTTGGGCAGTGACTATCAAATACACCAAAATGCTTGTGTATTGTGTAGCGCCGCTGTGTTACCTACCCAGTGTTGCTATGAATCATGTGTATGTGTAGGGCAATACTGAAACTGATAGGAAGAAAAGACACCAGACTGTATCTCTTGTTAAGTTTGATAGAAAGAAAGATTTGCTCTTCTTACCTGATGCGGTTTCCTCACACAGGTTCACAAGAGACGCCATGTGGTGCGTGCAGTGGACAGGCGCCCAACATCACCAGTGAGTCTGTCGGCCTGTGCTGCCGCTCTGGTGGCTGCTTCTTCTTCGACTCCAGCATTGATAAGTCATCGGTTCCTCCTTTCCCTCTCTCTCTCTCTCTCTCTCTCTCTCTCTAACGAAAGATATGTGATAAGCTTGCCTTGAAGCAATCAACGTTTATCAACTTCATTGTTCTGTGCTCGCCATTGAGCCGTCGGTAACCATGGTGCTGGCCGTTGAGCCGATGATATAGTGCTTGGATATGTGGTGGTGGTATTCCGGCCACCACATCAGTTGATCTTTCCTGTCAATGAAATTGATCTCTTGTAGATCTTTGCTGGTTATGTCCTTTCTATGCCATGGATAATTATAAGGTTCTTGGTTAGGGTTACTGTTAAGTTAGTTGATTTCCTCACTATCTATCGTTATGGTTCTTCCCTCTTTACATGGCTTTGTATTTTAATCAATTTAAATTTATGTGGATTAATTTGTATAGCTTCTTTATTTCCAAATTATGTTAAGCTATGCTTAATTTCCTGAAGTTGGCATGCTATTGTTTGACTTATAGTTGAATGGATATGCTTCCTGGCCATGCTGAGGTTGGCCTTTAGAGTTTAATATTTCCTGCCTAGATGTTTGCTGGTCTTGTTTGATAAGATTAGGCAAGAACAAATGTGTGTTGTGACTGGCTATGTGGTTATTAGTCTTAAATTTTGTTATGCTTTGTGTTGTGTCCATTGGTGGAGACTCAGTTATTTGAATATTACATGATAGATTAGGTAATGGTCACCAGGATGCCGTGTTTTAGTTTCAAGTTGACAGTTCTATAGGCTGCTGGATTATGCCTAGTTGTCTTTAGGTTTCCCCTGGAGTCATATAATGCTAACTTTTGTATCGAAGCCTTTAATCATGCTACCCTGACGCGGTTTGCTCATGCAGGTCGGGAGCACAAGTGTGCATGGTGCAGAACATCACTAGAGACTTTGTAGGCCTGCACTGGCACACACTCCGACGTCTCCCTCTGGCGGCTGCTTCTTTTTCTACTCCAGCACATGTAAGCCACAGTTCCTCTTCTCTCTCTCTCTCTCTCTCTAATGCTCTGTGATATGATATATGGTTGTCAAAAAATTACATGTTGCTCTTGGTGCCATATGTTACTGCTTCGGGCTAACCAAATGGCATGCATGATTCTATCGACTGATTTTCTATGCCCAAGATGTACCACATTTGTCAAGTCTTAGTGGGTTGTAGCATCATGATACGTCTCCAACGTATCTATAATTTTGATTGCTCCATGCTATATTATCTACTGTTTTGTACATTATTGAGCTTTATTATCCACTTTTATATTATTTTTTGGGACTAACCTATTAACCGGACGCCCAGTCCAGAATTGCTGTTTTTGCCTGTTTTAGGGTTTTGAAGAAAAGGAATATCAAACGGAGTCCAAACGGAATGAAACCTTCGGGAACGTGATTTTCTTAACGAACAAGACCCGGGAGACTTGGACCCTACGTCAAGACACAAAAGAGGAGG
>NC_041388.1:91266591-91297831 GCF_002162155.2 Triticum dicoccoides
CCCATGCACGCCCTCCACCCTCATGGTCCCATGTTGCTCCAACGACATACTCCTTCCTCCTATATATACCTACATACCCCCAAATGATCAGATACGGAGCCAAAACCCTAATTCCACCGCCGTAACTTTCTGTATCCACGAGATCCCATCTTGGGGCCTGTTCCGGAGCTCCGCCGGAGGGGGCATCGATCACGAAGGGCTTCTACATCAAGACCATATCCCCTTCGATGAAGTGTGAGTAGTTCACCTGAGACCTATGGGTCCATAGTTAGTAGCTAGATGGCTTCTTCTCTCTTTTTGGATCTCAATACAATGTTCTCCCCCTCTCTTGTGGAGAACTATTCGATGTAATCTTCTTTTTGCGGTGTGTTTGTTGAGACCGATGAATTGTGGGTTTATGATCAAGTCTATCTATGAACAATATTTGAATCTTCTCTGAATTCTTTTATGTATGTTTGCTTATCTTTGCAAGTCTCTTCGAATTATCAGTTTGGTTTGGCCTACTAGATTGATCTTTCTTGTAATGGGAGAAGTGCTTAGCTTTGGGATCAATCTTGCGGTGTCCTTTCCCAGTGACAGTAGGGGCAGCAAGGCACGTATTGGATTGTTGCCATCGAGGATAACAAGATGGGGTTTTCATCATATTGCATGAGTTTATCCCTCTACATCATGTCATCTTGCTTAAGGCGTTACTTTGTTTTCATTAACTTAATACTCTAGATGCATGCTGGATAGCGGTCGATGAGTGGAGTAATAGTAGTAGATGCAGGCAGGAGTCGGTCTACTTGTATCGGACGTGATGCCTATATACATGATCATACCTAGATATTCTCATAACTATGCTCAATTCTGTCAATTGCTCAATAGTAATTTGTTCACCCACCGTAGAATACTTATGCTCTCAAGAGAAGCCACTAGTGAAACCTATGGCCCTCGGGTCTATCTTCCTCATATTAGTCTCCTACTACTTAGTTATTTCCTTTGCTTTTTACTTCGCTTTTATTTTACTTTGCATTTTTATCACAAAAATACCAAAAATATTATCTTATCATATCTATCAGATCCCACTCTCGTAAGTGGCCGTGTAGGGATTGACAACCCCTTATCACGTTGGTTTCGAGGATTTATTTGTTTTGTGTAGGTACGAGGGACTGGCACGTAGCCTCCTACTAGATTGATACCTTGGTTCTCAAAAACTGAGGGAAATACTTATGCTACTTTGCTGCATCATCCCTTCCTCTTCGGGGAAAACCAACGCAGTGCTCAAGAGGAAGCAAGAAGGATTTCTGGCGTCGTTGCCGGGGAGGTCTACGCAAAAGTCAATATACCAAGTACCCATCACATACCCTTATCTCCCGCATTACATTATTTGCCATTTGCCTCTCGTTTTCCTCTCCCCCCCACTTCACCCTTGCCGTTTTATTCGCCCTCTCTCGCTATCCTCCCTCTCTTTCTCTATTTGCCTCTTTTTGCCCGCTTGCTTTTTGTTTGCTTTTGTGTTAGTTTGCTTGCTTGTCACGATGGCTCAAGATAACACTAAATTGTGTGAATTCACCAATACAACAACAATGATTTTATTAGCACTCCGATTGCTCGTCTTACCGATGCTGAATCTTGTGAAATTAATACTGCTTTGCTGAATCTTGTCATGAAAGATCTGTTTTCCGGCCTTCCTAGTGAAGATGCCGCTACCCATCTAAATAGCTTCGTTGGTTTGTGTGATACGCAAAAGAAGAAAGATGTGGATAATGATATTGTTAAATTGAAGCTATTTCCTTTTTTGCTTAGAGATCGTGCTAAAGCTTGGTTTTCGTCTTTGCCTAAAAATAGTATTGATTCATGGAACAAGTGCAAAGATGCTTTTATCTCTAAGTATTTTCCTTCCGCTAAGATCATCTCTCTTAGAAAAGATATTATGAATTTTAAGCAACTTGATAATGAACATGTTGCACAAGCTAGGGAGAGAATGAAACCAATGATATGTAATTGCCCTACTCATGGTTCAAATTTGTGGATGATTATATAAAAAATTTATGCCGGATTGAATTTTGCTTCCAGAAATCTTTTAGATTTGGCCGCGGGAGGCACTTCTATGGAAATCACTTTAGGAGAAGCTACTAAACTCCTAGATAATATTATGGTTAATTATTCTCAATGGCATACAGAAAGATCTACTAATAAAAAGGTGCATGCGATAGAAGAAATTAATGTTTTGATTGGAAAGATGGATGAACTTATGAAATTATTTGCTAGTAAGAGTGCTTCTTCTGATCCTAATAATATGCCCTTGTCTACTTTGATTGAGAATAATAATGAATCTATGGATGTGAATTTTGTTGGTAGGAACAATTTTGGTAACAACGCATATAGAGGAAATTTCAATCCTAGGCCTTATCCTAGTAATCCCTCTAATAATTATGGTAATTCCTACAACAATTCTTATGGAAATTATAATAAGATGCCCTCTGATTTTGAATCTAATATTAAAGAATTTATTACTTCGCAAAAGAATTTTAATGCTTTGATTGAAGAAAAATTGCTTAAGATTGATGAGCTGGCTAGGAATGTTGATAGAATTTCTCTTGATGTTGATTCTTTGAAACTTAGATCTATTCCACCTAAGCATGATATCAATGAGTCTCTTAAAGCCATGAGAATTTCCACTGATGAGTGCAAAGAAAGAACCGCTAGGATGCGTGCTAAGAAAGATGCCTTTATAAGAGCTTGTTCTTCTAGTTCCTATGAAAATAAAGATGAAGATCTAAAAGTTATTGAGGTGTCCCCTATTAAATCTTTTTTTTGCAATATGAATCTTGATAATGATGGGACTGAATATGATCCACCTTTACCTAGAAGGCATTCCAAGAATTCGGAATTTTTTATCTTGATGCTAAAATTGATAAAAGTGGGATTAAAGAAATTAAAACCCTAGATGTTGCTAAAACCACTATTATGGATTTCAAGGAATTTAACTATGAAAATTTCTCTTTGGTTGATTGTATTTCCTTGTTGCAATCCGTGCTAAATTCTCCTCACGCTTATAGTCAAAATAAAGTGTTCACTAAACATATCGTTGATACCTTGATGCAATCTTATGAAGAAAAACTTGAATTGGAAGTTTCTATCCCTAGAAAACTTTATGATGAGTGGGAACACTCTATTAAAATTAAAATTAAAGATCATGAATGCTATGCTTTATGTGATTTGGGTGCTAGTGTTTCCACGATTCCAAAGACTTTGTGTGATTTGTTAGGTTTCCGTGATTTTGATAATTGCTCTTAAACCTGCACCTTGCAGATTCCACTATTAAGAAACCTATGGGAAGAATTAATGATGTTCTTATTGTTGCAAATAGGAATTATGTGCCCATAGATTTTATTTTTCTTGACATAGATTGCAATCCTTCATGTCCTATTATTCTTGGTAGACCATTTCTTAGAACGATTGGTGCAATCATTGATGTGAAGGAAGGAAATATTAGATTCCAATTTCCATTAAGGAAAGGCATGGAACACTTTCCTAGAAAGAAAATTAAAGTACCTTATGAATCTATTATTAGAGCCACTTATGGATTGCCTACCAAAGATGGCAATACCTAGATCTATCCTTGCTTGTTATGCCTAGCTAGGGGCGTTAAACGATAGCGCTTGTTGGGAGGCAACCCAATTTTATTTTTATTCCTTGATTTTTTTCTCCTGTTAATTAATAAATAATTTATCTAGCCTCTTTTTTGGTTGTGTTTTTTTGTGTTTAATTAGTGTTTGTGCCAAGTAGAACCGTTGGGAAGACTTGGGGAAAGTCTTGTTACACTTGCTGTAAAAAACAGAAACTTTAGCGCTCACGAGAACTGCTGCCATTTTTATTTGGAAAGTGATATTTAGTTAATTCATTGTGCAGATGATTAATAGATAAATTCCTCACGTCAAGTAATTTATTTTATAATTTTTGGGGTTCCATATCTTGCGCTAGCTACAGATTACTACAGACTGTTCTGTTTTTGACAGATTCTGTTTTTCGTGTGTTGTTTGCTTATTTTGATGAATCTATGGCTAGTAAAATAGTTTATAAACCATAGAGAAGTTGGAATACAGTAGGTTTAACACCAATATAAATAAATAATGAGTTCATTACAGTACCTTGAAGTGGTCTTTTGTTTTCTTTCGCTAACGGAGCTCACGAGATTTTCTACTTTAAGTTTTGAGTTGTGAAGTTTTCAAGTTTTGGGTAAAGATTTGATGGATTATGGAACAAGGAGTGGCAAGAACCTAAGCTTGGGTATTCCCATGGCACCCCCAAGATAATATAAGGACACCTAAAAGCCAAAGCTTGGGGATGCCCCGGAAGGCATCCCCTCTTTCGTCTACTTCTATCGGTAACTTTACTTGGAGCTATATTTTTATTCACCACATGATATGTGTTTTGCTTGGAGCGTCTTGTATGATTTGAGTGTTTACTTTTTGGTTTACCATAATCATCCTTTCTGTACACACCTTTTGAGAGAGCCATACATGATTTGGAATTTGTTAGAATACTCTATGTGCTTCACTTATATCTTTTGAGTTATATAGTTTTGCTCTAGTACTTCACTTATATCTTTTAGAGCACGGTGGTGGATTTGTTTTATAGAAACTATTGATCTCTCATGATTCACTTAGATTATTTTGAGAGTCTTAAATAGCATGGTAATTTACTTAAATAATCCCAATATGCTTGGTATTCAAGAATAATAAAAGAACTTCCTTATGAGTGTGTTGAATGCTATGAGAAGTTTGATACTTGATAATTGTTTTGAGACATGAAGATGGTGATATTAAAGTTATGCTAGTTGAGTAGTTGTGAATTTGAGAAATACTTGTGTTAAAGTTTGTGATTCCCGTAGCATGCACGTATGGTGAACCGTTATGTGATGAAGTCGGAGCATGATTTATTTTTTGATTGTCTTCCTTATGAGTGGCGGTCGGGGACGAGCGGTGGTATTTTCCTACCAATCTATCCCCTAGGAGCATGCACGTAATACTTTGCTTTGATAACTTGTAGATTTTTTCAATAAGTATATGAGTTCTTTATGACTAATGTTGAGTCCATGGATTATACGCACTTTTCTCACCCTTCCACCTTTGCTAGCCTCTCTAATACCGCGCACTTTTCACCGGTATCATACACCCACCATATACCTTCCTCAAAACAGCCACCATACCTACCTATTATGGAATTTCCATAGCCATTCCGAGATATATTGCCATGCAACTTTCCACCGTTCCTTTTATTATGACACACTCCATCATTGTCATATTGTTTAGCATGATCATGTAGTTGACATCGTATTTGTGGTAAAGCCACCATTCATAATTCTTTCATACGTGTCACTCTTGATTCATTGCATATCCCGGTACACCGCCGGAGACATTCATATAGAGTCATATTTTGTTCTAAGTATCGAGTTGTAATTCTTGAGTTGTAAGAAAAATAAAAGTGTGATGATCATCATTATTAGAGCATTGTCCCAGTGAGGAAAGGATGATGGAGACTATGATTCCCCCACAAGTCGGGATGAGACTCCGGACGAAAAATAAAAAAAAAAGAGAAAGAAAAGAGGCCATAAGAAAAGAGAAAAGGCCCAACCAAAAAAATGAGAGAAAAAGAGAAAAGGGACAATGTTACTATCCTTTTACCACACTTGTGCTTCAAAGTAGCACCTTGATATTCATGATAGAGAGTCTCCTATGTTATCACTTTCATATACTAGTGGGAATTTTTCATTATAGAACTTGCTTGTATATTCCAATGATGGGCTTCCTCAAAATGCCCTAGGTCTTCATGAGCAAGCAAGTTGGATGCACACCCACTTAGTTTCTTTTGTTGAGCTTTCATATACTTATAGCTCTAGTGCATCCGTTGCATGGCAATCCCTACTCACTCACATTGATATCTATTGATGGGCATCTCCTAGCCCGTTGATACGCCTAGTTGATGTGAGACTATCTTCTCCCTTTTTGTCTTCCCCACAACCACCATTCTATTCCACCTATAGTGTTATATCCATGGCTCACGCTCATGTATTGCGTGAAGATTGAAAAAGTTTGAGAACACCAAAAGTATGAAACAATTGCTTGGCTTGTCATCGGGGTTGTGCGTGATTTAAATATTTTGTGTGGTGAAGATGGAGCATAGCCAGACTATATGATTTTGTAGGGATAACTTTCTTTAGCCATGTTATTTTGAGAAGACATGATTGCTTTGTTAGTATGCTTGAAGTATTATTATTTTTATGTCAATGTTTAACTTTTCTCTTGAATCTTTCGGATCTGAATATTCATACCACAATTAAGAAGAATTATATTAAAATTATGCCAAGTAGCACTCCGCATCAAAAAATTTGTTTTTATCATTTACCTACTCGAGGACGAGCAGGAATTAAGCTTGGGGATGCTTGATACGTCTCCAACGTATCTATAATTTTTGATTGCTCCATGCTATATTGTCTACTATTTTGGACATTATTGGGCTTTTTTATCCACTTTTATATTATTTTTGGGACTAACCTATTAACCGGAGGCGCAGCCTAGAATTGCTGTTTTTTGCCTGTTTTAGGGTTTCGAAGAAAAGGAATATCAAACGGAGTCCAAACGGAATGAAACCTTCGGGAACGTGATTTTCTTAACGAACAGGACCCGGGAGACTTGTACCCTACGTCAAGACACAAAAGAGGAGGCCACGAGGTAGGGGCGTGCCTCCCCCTCCCCCAGGCGCGCCCTCCACCCTCATGGGGCCCCTATTGCTCCACCGACGTACTCCTTCCTCCTATATATACCTACGTACCCCCAAACGACTAGATACAGAGCCAAAACCCTAATTCCACCGCCGTAACTTTCTGTATCCATGAGATCCCATCTTGGGGCCTGTTCCGGAGCTCCGCCAGAGGGGGCATCGATCACGGAGGGCTTTTACATGAACACCATAGCCCCTCCGATGAAGTGTGAGTAGTTGACCTCAGACCTATGGGTCCATAGTTAGTAGCTAGATGGCTTCCTCTCTCTTTTTGGATCTCAATACAATGTTCTCCCCCTCTCTTGTGGAGAACTATTCGATGTAATCTTCTTTTTGCGGTGTGTTTGTTGAGACCGATGAATTGTGGGTTTATGATCAAGTCTATCTATGAACAATATTTGAATCTTCTCTGAATTCTTTTATGTATGATTGGTTATCTTTGCAAGTCTCTTCGAATTATCAGTTTGGTTTGGCCTACTAGATTGATCTTTCTTGCAATGGGAGAAGTGCTTAGCTTTGGTTTCAATCTTGCGGTGTCCTTTCCCAGTGACAGTAGGGGCAGCAAGGCACGTATTGTATTGTTGCCATCGAGGATAACAAGATGGGGTTTTCATCATATTGCATGAGTTTATCCCTCTACATCATGTCATCTTGCTTAAGGCGTTACTTTGTTTTCATTAACTTAATACTCTAGATGCATGCTGGATAGCGGTCGATGGGTGGAGTAATAGTAGTAGATGCAGGCAGTTGTCGGTCTACTTGTCTTGGACGTGATGCCTATATACATGATCATACCTAGATATTCTCATAACTATGCTCAATTCTGTCAATTGCTCAACAGTAATTTGTTCACCCACCGTAGAATACTTATGCTCTCGAGAGAAGCCACTAGTGAAACCTATGGCCCCCGGGTCTATCTTCCTCATATTAGTCTCCTACTACTTAGTTATTTCCTTTGCTTTTTACTTTGCTTTTATTTACTTTGCATCTTTATCGCAAAAATACCAAAAATATTATCTTATCATATCTATCATATCTCACTCTCGTAAGTGGCCGTGTAGGGATTGACAACCCCTTATCGCGTTGGTTGCGAGGATTTATCTGGTTTGTGCAGGTATGAGGGACTGGCGCGTAGCCTCCTACTGGATTGATACCTTGGTTCTCAAAAACTGAGGGAAATACTTACGCTACTTTAATGCATCATCCCTTCCTCTTCGGGGAAAACCAACGCAGTGCTCAAGAGGTAGCACATCATCTTGCCTATCTGTCTCATTCGAGATGATAGGCGTCTACTCCCTCCATCCCATAATATAAGAGCATCTTTGACACTACCCTAGTGTAAAAACACTCTTATATTATGGGACGGAGGGAGTAACTTGTATGTATCCTAATGAGAGAGGTACATAGCATCATGTTGTACGATTTGGTGGCAGAAATTGTAAATTGTTTTGCATGGAAACATTGTGTCTATGATTGAGCGCCTTAAGCCGTGTATTGATCCATAACCTCCTTGCAGTAGATGAACTCAACAAAGTACACAAGTTGGTCAAAAATCATCAGAATACAAATAAAATTAAGCTTTTCTTTTTTTGAGATTATAAAGTTGACTATTGTATTTCTGATCCTCTCATACTCCCACATTCTTTTCACAATTAGTAACTAAAAGTGTCATCTTTTTGGTTAATTGAAGAGTTTGCAAAGGAGCCGGACATGCAGGGGCACGGGATCCCGGTGAACATCGCTAGTGTAACATCCCAAAATTCTAAATTTTGGAATGTTATATCAAATAAATATTTTGCATTGTCTGTTTGATTGTGGTGTGATTGCTTGTGTGAAACTGAGTGAAATTTGAAACTTTTTGAAAGTTAAATAAGAGGGAATAAAAGGACTTTCCCAAGAGTGTTTCCATCTGAAATGATTTGAAACCCCATTTGAAAGTAATGAAAATTTCATGCCACTCAAGGACTTTCAAGAGAGGAGATGAAATGACTTCTCCAAAGTTTAAATGAAAGGGAGTGGGGAGTTAAACCACCTTTAAAATTCCATTTTGGAATCCTTCCCATTTGAATAATTTCAAATTCCTCTGACCCATTTCAAAATAAAGAGAGGAGCAATATGACCGTCCAAACCAGGGACAAATTTGAAATATATTTGAATGAGGAAAAAGCACAAGGTTTGGAAGTGGTTCGAAATTCAAATTTAAAACCATTTAAGAGTTATTAGGGTTTTATTCAAATTATTTTTCTCCTAAAAATAAATAAATGGAAATAAGTGTAAAATGATTCCCTTCAATGGAAAATTTGGAGAAAATAAATTTGGAATCATTTCAGTATGTTGAAAATTATTTCTATTGTGTTTTATTGCAACGGCATCACTGTTCGACTTTTGTGATTTTTTTTGGATTTTATTTGCCTCTGAAAATATGTTCACATTTCAGGATATATTTTTATGAGAATTTTGATATATAATATGCCTAGGTAAACTTTTTATTTCTATTTTTATTTATTGTCTTTTACTCTCTGTTTATTTAATAAAAAACAGGAAAGCGTTTTTTGGCCAAAGCCCACCCAGTGGGCCGAACTTGCGCCAGCCGGCCCACCTCCACACCTCTCACGCCCGAAAGCGTTTACCCTCGGTCACCCGACCCTCTCTCTTTCCCCCACGGTCACTGGCAGTGTGCCCCGCCCGTCTTCTTCTTCCCCTTTCCCAATCCAGAGCACGTGCGCCCGCCGCCGTATCCCGAGTTCCTCGGGATCGCGATCCCAGGCCTTCCCCTCGCGCACGTCTATGTCTTACAAAAAGCCAGCTCTCCCCTCGTTTGATTCGAAAACCCCTCATCAAAACTCTCTCTCATGCATGCACTCGCAGTTTGGATCTCCGCCACCGACGCTTCAGAACGCTGTCGTCTCCGTCGCCGGTGAGCTACCCCGAAGCCCTTCCGTTCCTCCATCGACGTCTCTTGATGCCTTCCCTCGTTTTGACATGCTTTATCCCCTCCGTTTCCCCCGCAGCGACGAGCTCGAGCTCGTCCGATCTCGTCGGAGACAGGAAGCAAAGGAGCTCGGCCAACTTCGCTTCACCGCCGTACAACGTCCAGGGCCCTCGTACGCACCACCACCGGACCCCCCCCCTCACTCCGCCGCTTCCGCCCATGCACTCGCCGGAGCACCTTGGCCACCGGAACGCGCTCGCCGTCAACCACCGTACGTCATTGCCGCTGTCACCCTCGCCGTCGTCGCTCCCGCCGTCCCTGAGTCATGCCAAGGAGACCTTCATGCTCGCCACCGTCGCCCATGTCGAACAGAGCCCTCCCTAAAGCCGGAGACCAATGGGAGGAGCCGCCTGCGTCAACCCCGAGCCGCCACCACTGTCGACAACCTCGCCGGAGTTCACCTCCACAGCGGTGAGCTCTCCACTCTCCCTCCACCGATCGATCTAAAATAAACGCCTTGGATTAGATCTAATATGAACAATTAGTTTTTTTAGCTAGATCGGTTTAACTTCGGTTTTGCGGTTTAGATCTTATCGGTTTAGTCGGTCAGTTTTTCCTTTACTAGCACATGCGGTTTCGTTAAGTATCGGCCGAGTGTTTTATAGATCGGATCGCACATTCTCTAGGCCTAATAGCAGCCCGACGCGTAGCACCTGTCCGGTCTGTTTTTATTCGTTTCTGTTTTAAAAGCAGAAAAGTTTCAATCTTAGATATTTAATATCTTTTTGTGTGCTTATCCAAGTTAAGTGATTCTTTTTGCAGTAGGTTCAAATGTTTATGAAGTTTTTGTTTGTGCCATTACTTTTCAAATTTTAGTAGTTTAAATTTGAGTTTTATGAAATTTGTTCAAATCACTAATTTGGTCGTATCTTGAGTTTTATAAAATATTTTTGATTGATTCTTTTTTCTAATGTTTTGTTATTGTGTTGTCCATCCAATAGCATATAATGATTTATTTTTAGTTTATTTTTAATTAGGGTTTTAAGCAAAACAGTACTGTTTTAGATCTAGTTTTGTTTTAGTCTTTTCTTTAAAGTTTTAATTGTTTTTAATTTATTTTCTTTTTGTCACTTTTGACAGATTTAGTTTTATTTCTGTTGAACAAGAAAAATATTTTTTTTAACTTTAGAAATTTATTTTCTTTAGTTTTATAAGAAAACTTGTATAGGTCATAGTTAGAGTTTTATAATAGCTTTTTATTTGTTTCTTTTTGCAAATAAAGTTTTATGAAAAATACTTTCTGTTAAATTAGTTGTTTTACATTTTATTTTCTGTTAATTTATTAGTTTAGAGCTTTATTTTGATGTTTCGTATTATGTAGGATAAAGAAAACAATTTTTTATGTTTGTAGTAAAGTCTTAGACTTTTCCTTAGAAGTTTTTATCGTAGTTTTCCTTGAAGTTCTTTGGATTTTATTTGATTTATTTTTTGTTTATCGATCATTTTGATTGATGGAATTGATTGCTAGAGTATTTTGCTTATGTGAATGCTATGTTTGACTTAATAGATTTACATCGGAGTGACAGATAGTATCAAGTTATTTTCGAGAGCGTTGTTATCTTCATCAACTTACCAGGCAAGTTCACTTTGACCATGCTTTTCATACCTATGTTTTTATTGCATTTAGTGTCACCATTCATAATACCTCCAGTAGTGATATTGCATCCTTGTAGTTGAGTAGTATGCATGACGTAGGAAACCCATCTCCCTATTACCAAGCCCGGGACGTTGTTTAGTTCTAAATGCTACGCTATAGTAGACGGGGTTGGTATGAGTGCTCGGGGGTGGTGTGAAGAAGGAGGACTCTACGTCAATGACGACAACTTCATGATGGAATCTACAAGGACAGCATCTTCAGGACCTCAAGACTTCAAGACCTCAAGATTTCGAGACTCGAGACAAGAATTCAATACACACTACTGGGTGAAGGACGGATTTGATGGGCACCGTGGAGCAACCAGTGGATGCATGGTCGGGATGCATGGAGAAGCGCCATGACATCTTGCGGAAAGCTTCACCCAGACTCAAAGAGACGAAAGATTACTTCATGCCCGGAAGCTTACCTGTGCAACCGCAAGTCATTATGGGCTCTGGCTTGGTTGACCTTAGTGGTGATTCTGGCTAGGGCGGTGCTAGCAGATGTAGAACTATGATAGGATTGGATGAGCACCGGATAGTGGTTAAGGGAACTCTTTGGAAGATCATGTTTCAGTCGTCTTGCTCTCAAACACCCTGAAGTGCGAGAATGTAAAAAGAGGGATCAACTCTTGCGGGTAAAGTGTACAAACCTATGCAGAGGGTTAAAACCTAATCGATTAGTCGTGTCCCCGGTTATGGACAATTTGAGCCTCTAGACTTGGATCTATCTCGAAACTCTCAACACCGGACTAATAACATAATTGTGGGCAACTTATGATGATTTTGGGTTATGAGACATCGGTTGGCAGAACCATGTCATGGTAGAAAACTCCGTAGTACAGACTCCTAATATTCCTTTGATGTAGGGAAAATAAAACCAGCCTTTGCACAAACAAAACTTAGATACAGAGCAACGAAGCCATATTGCATATAGTATAGTTTATCATCTGTTTTTCTTATAGTGATCTTGCCAGTACATTCAATGTATTGACCTACACGACTGCAACATATTATGTTGCAGGATTATTTCTATGACAAGTGAGTTTTGTTGTTGGTTACGGTCTACACTCAACTTGCCGATGGCATTGATGGGACTCCACACCAGATTGTTTGTTTCGGCTGAGACTTATGAGGTATATATCAATTTTACGTTATTTATACATGTGATTGCACTTTGATATATACATTGATGTAATGTGTGTGCCAGCATACTGATCCAGGGATGGCACGAATACATAGAGGCTTGACCGTCTGAGGTCGGGTCGCTACAGATATGGTATCAGAGTACATGTTGACTGTAGGATGTGACCATAGAAATCGAAAAGCCCCTAGGACAGGAAATCTCTAAAACTTTATTCTCAAAAACATCCTTTACTTATCATCTTTTCTTATTTTATAAAATATTCCCTCTTACCTCAAATAGTTAGAATATACCCTTGTCCCTTTTGACCACATGGAGGATCAACTGAAGTAGCTCCAAGAAAGACCAGATATCGAACAACTGATGGCCTCTTCAAAGTAATGAGGATTTCACCATGCATTGGAAGAGTTGAAGCTACAACAGTTGAAGACTGCGAAGACTTGAAGAATCTGAAGAATTATTCGACCTTTAGAAGACCAAACCCCTTGTATATACTTACGTTAGATGCGACGATTTGTGAGCTGTCATTTGTCTGATGTTTTTTTTGACAGCCATAAATAAAACCCGTTTCAAATTTTTTGTTTGTATTGTGTGTATCTCTCTCTGCCTCCTGTATCTCATCCCAAAACCATTGGAACCAATAGATGATGAATGAAGGATTGGTATTCTCTGAACCGATGACTCAACCGAAGGTAGAACTATGGATTCAGAATATGGAGGATCACTTCAGGAACAACTTGATTGGAAGCAAGTATGAGGTTCAATATGCTCTTCGGTACTTTACAAAAAGTGCTACAACCTGGTGGAAAATGCATCAAGCCATACAAGGATGTAACGGAGCAAGAACTTGGGAGGAATTCAAGAAGACTTTGTTGAGATCTCGTCTCATCTGGAAGCATTGGGACAACCCGATGAAGAAACCTTGTGCCTGCAAGATTTGTGGAGAAATAGGACACACCAATGAAGAACACAAGGATGGATGCCCTCATTGTGAAGGAAATCACCCAGCTAAAGAATGCACAACTGGGTAGGTTACTTGTTTCATGTGTGAAGGAGCTACTCATTTCCCGGCTGAGTGCCAAATCTACCCCAAGGTACAAGAAATTACCAAGCACCAGAAAGAAGCCTTCGGGGATAGTTTAGAAGAATCCGTGATGGAGGAAGTTCTTGAAGACCCTGATGGAGAAGGTCTAAACAGATTTTACGCTCATGCCTGCTATTCCTGCGGAGAAGGACATTATTCCCAGTATTGCACAATGAAAAGAGAAGAGTCCGGAGACTTGCCGACAGCAGAAGTGAAGTTTGACCCTCCGGAAATAGAAGATCATTACGGAGAAATCCAGGAAGAGAAAACGAAGGCATCCCCAGAACAACTCAATTTCTGTAGAGAAGGACCTGAGTCATATCACTTGTTACACGTGCAAGGATTTAGGTCATTACACTAATAAATGTACAGAGAAGAACCCAAGAACCCAAAGAGCAGACACCATTCCCAAGAAGACCAAACACTTACCGGAAGTCATTTGTTTTCGTTGTAGGGAAGCAGGGCATTATGCTACTAAATGTCCGACAAGATGAAAGTTGGAGCTGAGTAGTTGAAAGTTTGATATGGATAACAAGAGTACTAGAAAGCAATTTTATTTTCATAAGTTCGATGAGTTGAATTATGTAATGGAAGCCTCAGAGTTTGTAATGAATTCATGAATCAGTAAAGTTAATGTGTCATGATTTCATATGTTGAATTGTATGAGTTATTACTTTACGAACACATATGTTCACCATTTTCGAGGATATGAGAAATATGGTCTACGGATGGATTTGTGTGTTACTTTTTAAGGGTGGTAGTACCCTGTGAGGACACTCAACCCATGGAAAGGAAAATGTATTCCGCGGAGTGAATTTTGGACAAAATAGGTATGAGGTTTATTCCGATATGTCGGTTAACTCAGGAGTATGAAGGAATGAAGTAATATTGGACTTAAAGGAGGTGTAATGTTAGAATATGGAACAATTGTAACTCCCATGATGAGTTAAAGCCATACCGGTGTTGAAGTGGGTCCATAACACACAGGCCCAGGAAATTAATAGGAATCAAGCACTCCCTGGAAGAAGAAAGTGGGAAGAAACTATGATTCCATCAACAGACATTTCCTTAGGAGGTTACGAAAACCCGAGATTTGTGAAGAACGATAGATGTTTTGTTCAGCTTGCAGAATTAATGGATATATCCGAACTAAGTTCATCGACAAGAGAAATTCTGCAATGCATGTGAGGATGCTCAAGTGTTAGAATACGTGATTCACTGTCTACGTATGTGGTAATGATTCAAGTACGGGATGGATTGGCCCCCATACCGGAGACTTCTATCATGAACTATTATATGTTGACAGAAAATCAGAGAGCCTTGAAAACCATAGAAGAGTGTCGACACGTCAAGCCATAAAACCATAGAATGGTAGGATGATGGAACCTTGTACAGGCAACCGTTGCCAATCGTAGGATATACGATGAGGTTCAACCCAGACCCGATTTTCTGCAAATCCAGTAATTGTTGACCACGATGAGGTTTTCGATAGTTCTTTAGTATTGGTGACAGACCTGTCAGATACGAAGATCCAGTCTCGGAAGAATCTTACCATGAGGAAAGGACACAAGATTTTGAAGAAAAGGTTCCCTACCGAAAGAGCCTCAGTGCCAGAGTTATCCCAGAAAATATGAGAAGACCGACATCGTCAACTTGAAGGATGGAGTACACGGGTCTTGGTTAGAACCATCCCTGATTTTAAGTGTGGTAACATACTAGAGGTTTTCGATCAATTGATATGCTGCAAGACCCTCAAACCCTAACCCTTCTCTTGCTAGCCTCTTCGAATCTCAAGGACAAGATTCATTTTAAGTGTGGTAGGTTTGTAACATCCCAAAATTCTAATTTTTGGAATGCTATATTAAATAAATATTTTGCATTGTCTGTTTGATTGTGGTGTGATTGCTTGTGTGAAACTGAGTGAAATTTGAAACTTTTTGAAAGTTGAACGAGAGGGAACAAACGGACTTTCCCAAAAGTGTTTCCATCTGAAATGATTTGAAACCCCATTTGAAAGTAATGCAAACTTCATGCCACTCAAGGACTTTCAAGAGAGGAGATGAAATAACTTCTCCAAAGTTTAAATGAAAGAGAGTGGGGAGTTAAACCACCTTTGAAATTCCATTTTGGAATCCTTCCCATTTGAATAATTTCAAATTCCTCTGACCCACTTAAAAATAAAGAGAGGATCAATATGACCCTCCAAACCAGGGGCAAATTTGAAATATATTTGAATGAGGAAAAAACAGAAAGGTTTGAAAGTGGTTTGAAATTCAAATTTAAAACCATTTAAGAGTTATTTGGGTTTTATTCAAATTATTTTTCTCCTAAAGATAAACAAATGGAAATAAGGGTAAAATGATTCCCTTCAATGCAAAATTAGGAGAAAATAAATTTGGAATCATTTCGGTATTTTGAAAATGATTTTTATTGTGTTTTATTGCAATGGCGGCACTCTTGGACTTTTGTGATTCTTTCTGAATTTTATTTGCCTCTTAAAATATGTTCACATTTTAGCATTTCCTTTTATGAAAATTTTGATATATCGTATGCCTAGGTAAATTTTTTATTTTTATTTTTATTTATTGTCTTTTACTCTCTGTTTATTTAATAGAAAACATGAAAGCGTTTTTTGGCCAAAGCCCACCTCCACACCTCTCGCGCCCGAAGGCGTTTCCCCTCGGTCGCCCAACCCTCTCTCTTTCCCCCACGGTCACTGGCAGCAGGCCCCGCACGTCTTCTTCTTCGCCTTGCCCAAGCCAGAGCACGCGCGCCCGCCGCCATATCCCGAGTTCCTCAGGATCGCGATCCCAGCCCTTCCCCTCATGCACGTCTATGTCTTATAAATAGCCAGCACTCCCCTCGTTCGAACCCTTCGAAAACCCCTTGTCAAAACTCTCTCTCATGCACGCACTCGCAGTTTGGATCTCCGCCACCGACGCTTCAGAACGCCGTCGTCTCCGTCGCCGGTGAGATACCCCGAAGCCCTTCCGTTCCTCCATCGACGTCTCTTGATGCCTTCCCTCGTTTTGACATGCTTTATCCCCTTTGTTAACCCCGTAGCGACGAGCCCGAACTCGTCCAATCTTGCCGGAGCCAGGGAGCAGAGGAGCTCGGCCAACTTCGCTTCACCGTCGTACGATGTCTGGGGCCCTTGTACGCACCACCACCGGACCCCCTCACTCTGCCGCTTCCGCCTGTGCACTCGCCGGAGCGCCTCGACCACCGGAACGCGCTCGCCGTCAACCACCGTACGTCATCACTGCTGTCACACTCGCCGCCGTCGCTCCCGCCATCCCTGAGTCACGCCAAAGAGACCTTCGTGCTCGCCACCGTCGCCCACGTCGAACGGAGCCCTCCCTAAAGCCGGAGACCCACGGGAGGAGCCGCCTGCGTCAACCCCGAGCCGCCACCACCGCCGACAACCTAGACGGAGTTTACCTCCACCGTGGTGAGCTCTCCACTCTCCCTCCACTGTTCGATCTAAAATGAACGCCTTAGATTAGATCTAATCTGAACAGTTAGGTTTTTATACTAGATCGGTTTAACTTCGGTTTATTTATGGTTTAGATCTTATCGGTTTAGCCGGTCGGTTTATCCTTTACAAGGACGTGAGGTTTCGTTAAGTATCGGCCGAGCGTTTTATAGATCGGATCGCACATTCTCTAGGCCTAATAGCAGCCCGACGCGTAGCACCTGTCCGATCAGTTTTTATTTTCGTTTCTGTTTTAAAAATAGAAAAGTTCTAATCTTAGATATTTAATATCCTTTTGTGTGCTTATCCAAATTAAGTGATTCTTTTTGAAGTAGATTCAAAATTTTATGAAGTTTCTGTTTATGCCATTATTTTTCAAATTTGAGTAGTTTAAATTTGAGTTTGATGAAATTTGTTCAAATCACTAATTTGGTCGTATCTTGAGTTTTATAAAATATTTTTGATTGATTCTTTTTGCTAATGTTTTGTTATTGTTTTGTCCATCCATTAGCATATAGTGATTTATTTTTCGTTTATTTTAAATTAGGGTTTTAAGCAAAACAGTACTGTTTTAGGTCTAGTTTTGTTTTAGTCTTCTCTTTATAGTTTTAGTTGTTTTTAATTAATTTTCTTTTGTCACTTTTGACAAATTTAGTTTTATTTCTGTTGAACAAGAAGAATATTTTTTTATTTGAAATTTATTTTCTTTAGTTTTGTAAGAAAACTTGTATAGGTCATAGTTATAGTTTTATAATAGCTTTTTATTTGTTTCTTTTTGCAAATAAGTTTTTTGAAAAATACTTTCTGTTAAATTAGTTGTTTTACATTTTCTTTTCTGTTAATTTATTAGTTTAAAGCTTTATTTTTATGTTTAGTTTTATGTAGGACAAAGAAAACGAATTTTGTTGTTTGTCGTAAAGTCTTAGACTTTTCCTTAGAAGTTTTTATCGTAGTTTTCCTTGAAGTTCTTTGGATTTTTTATTTGATTTCTTTGTTTTTTATTGATAATTTTGATTGATAGAATTGATTGCTGGAGTGTTTTGCTTATGTGAATGCTATGTTTGACTTATTAGATTTACATCGAGTGATGGATAGTAAAGTTATTTTCAAGAGCGTTATTATCTTCATCAACTTACCAGGCAAGTTCACTTTGACCATGCTTTTCATACCTATGTTTTTATTGCATTTAGTGTCACCATTCATAATCCCTCCAGTAGTGATATTGAATCCTTGTAGTTGAGTAGTATGCATGAGGTAGGAAGCCCATCTCCCTATTACCAAGCCTGGGACGTTGTTTAGTTCTAAAATGCTACGCAATAGTAGACGGGGTTGGTATGAGTGCTAGGGAGTGGTGTGAAGAAGGAGGACTCTACGTCAATGACTGCATCTTCAGGACCTCAAGACTTCAAGACCTCAAGATTTTGAGACTCAAGACAAGAATTCAATACACACTACTGGGTGAAGGATGGATTTGATGGGCACCCTGGATCAAGCAATGGATGCATGGTCGGGATGCATGGAGAAGCGCCATGACATCTTGCGGAAAGCTTCACCCGTACTCAAAGAGACGGAAGAATACTTCATGCCCAGAAGCTTACCTGTGCAACTGCAAGTCATTATGGGCTCTGGCTTGGTTGACCTTAGTTGTGATTCTGGCTGGGACGGTGCTAGCAGTTGTAGAACTACGGTAGGATTGGATGAGCACCAGACAGTGGTCACAGGAACTCTTTGGAAGACCATGTTTCAGTCGTCTTATTCTCAAACACCCTAAAGTGCGAGAATGTAAAAAGAGGGACCGAATCTTACGGGTAAAGTGTGCAAACCTCTACAGAGGGTTAAAACCTAATCGATTAGCCATGTCTCGGTTACGGAAAATTTGAGCCTCTGGACTTGGATCCATCTCAGAACTCTCAACACCAGACTGATAACTTAATTGTGGGCAACTTATGATGATTTTGGGTTATGAGACATCGGTTGGCGGAACCATGTCATGATAGAAAACTCCGTAGTACAGACTCATGATATTCCTGTGATGTAGGGAAAATAAAACCAGCTTTTACGCAAACAAAACTCGGATACAGAGCCACAAAGCCATATTGCATATAGTATAGTTTATCATCTTTTTTTCTTATAGTGATCTTGCCGGTACATTCAATGTACTAACCTACACGGCCGCAACATATTATATTGCGGGATTATTTCTACGACGAGTGAGATTCGTTGTTGGGTTACGGTCTACACTCAACTTGCCGATGGTGTTCATGGGACTCCACACCCGATTGTTTGTTTCCGCTGAGACTTATGAGGTATATATATCAGTTTTATGTTATTTATACATGTGATTGCACTTTGATATATACATTGATGTACTATGTGTGCCAGCATACTAATCCAGGGATGGCACGGATACACAGAGGCTTGACCGTCTGAGGTTGAGTCGCTACAGCTAGTGAGTCCGTCGACCTGCTCCGACGGCGCTTCTTCTACTTCAACACAAGTAAGCTACCAGTTTCTGTCCTATGCTCTCTCTCATGCCTTTAATCATGCTAAATTTCAAGAAAATGGTGCTACATTTCAAGAACATGTGGATAGGTCCGGTATGGTGGTATCTTTCGTGATGATCATCCATAATATTAGCTTAGCGGACCTCCAATCAGTGTATGCTTTAGTTTGTCTCATTATTTGCCTTGTTGGTGTGACTGTGAGGCATACAATCAAAGTGATGCATATGTTTGAGCGAACTTTTCTCTTGTTTGTCCATGGCAAGTGTGTCAGCATCGTAACCCTCGATGTGGCCATTTTCTGATGTCATTCCTCTTCACTGATATTGTTCTTTATGAAAAATAGTGATGTGGTCGTCTTGTAGGCATATAGATAGATCATGGAGGTCTGTAGAGGAGCTTGACTGGTCAGAATTAAGTACATCTATTTTTTAGAATGGAAGTCCCTCACTATCGTCATACCGAAACATTTTATAGCCAAGTTGATGGTAGCGAAAAATTACCATCTTGTATCTTTTGTCCTGGATTTTGTATGTTATACTAGTTCCTGCGTTGTCATCATACTTCTTTCTCCGTTTTACCATTATGTTAATGAGAAAGGGCCCAAATACAAAGAAAACATGCAGTCAATTTAAATATGGTCTAAAGGAAGGTTTGCATGTCGCAGTTTAAATTACTTATTGACTGGTTAGAAGGAAATGCTCTGTGGCTATATTGTAACAGTTTCATAACGAAGATTATGGAAGCAAAATATTTCCTAGGTTGCCATCTTTGTTTCTAGATTTTGTATGTTTCACTAAGTTTAGATGTATGCATCGTACTCCCTCTGTCCGAAAAAACTTGTCTCAAGCTTGTTCCTCAAATGGATGTATCTAGCACTAACTTGGTGCTAGATACATCCATTTCAGGGACAAGTTGTTCCGGATGGAGGGAGTACTTCTTATTCGCCTCTCTTGATATGACTACTGTATGAAGTTGTGTTGTGAGTAACATGATCGTTTGACTCATGATGAGCTTGCTTTTCCAGATTTACAAGTAATATGTTGTGTCTGACTGGTTTTATATGTCTCCTTTTATAAATTCTATGATTTGCGAGATATTAATAATATTAAACTATAGCTGACACATGTTGTGCTTTAAGATGCACGGCATTTACGGTTTGGCGCCATTGAGATTGATGATGCATGAGGATGTCGCGAGGTGCCGAGGAGAGAAGTACCTCCTAGATCTGAGATTTGCAAGCACCAGACGAAATGGCAACGCGAGCCAGACGGGGGTCGGGCGTGTTAATCAGTACAATTTGTTGTTGTCTGGTTGTTTTCTGGTGAAATGTTAATTGTTGGCATGGGTGGTGATATTAGCTAGTGTTGAAAGGAAATTCAAGTATTTCTCTGTTTCATGTATGTGTTGTCCGAACAAAGTAATGCAATGAAATGAAATCTCTGTAATAAACCTTTGTTGAGCGAAAGGTTTGAATAGCTGCTGCAAGCCTGCAAATTTCTAGTTACACATTGTGTGCATGAATCTAAGATGTGAACTTTGGAATTATGGGATCTATTAGCAAGTAGTTGGTTCAGTCAGGGTGGGATGAGTGAGCCACTATACTGCAAAACTGAGGGTGCATAATGTTTTGTGGCTGGTTCAAGAACTAGTTACGTTTGAAAATCAGCATGCATATCATTTAGTGTGTCCTTTTGTGAGCAATTCTGATGGAAGTAAATTACTCTACATTGAATTTATTGGGGATATTTTCTTGATTAATTGCATCAGACTAGTTATGTTGAAACCATGACCAAATGTCTGAATTTACAAGTTGTTGGACAGTGGTGGGCGATGAGCCGAAGAAATGAACAACCTTGTAGTGTCAGAAGAAATAACCGAATTATTGCTAGGCTGCAAAATAACCTCACTCATCATTTTTTTTATAGATATCAATTGTCTTTCCCATGCTACTTATTCCCTTCGTTCCTAAATATAAGTCTTTGTAAAAATTTCAATACAAACTACATATTTAAAATGTATATTTACTCATTTTATTCCGTATGTAGTTCATATTGGGATTTCTAAAAAAACTTATATTAAGAAACGGAGGGAGTATTTATTTGTTTAGTCATCAACTTGCAGAAATTGGGCCAGCAAATGGAGTCTAGCCACAAAAGCGCGCCACCAGTGTCTCAAAAAAAAGCGTGCCACCAAACTAGTAGTAAATACACGCGTCTTGCTGATTCTTTTTCTGTAAGAGACCCATGACACTCACCTTCGATTAGGACATGGCCAATGGTCCAGCTTGTGCAGCTGCCCCATGGTTCCACATCAGATGCATGCTGTCGTGGAGAAAATCGGTGAAAAAGACTATATCTTGCAAAGGCCTGGTGTAGCTTGCAGAGGAGCTAGGTTCTTTGCCAAAAAGTGTGGTCCTCCGGGTGAGAAAGGTAAGAGAGAGAGAGTGTGCTGTGAGGAAAAACCGAACAACATGCAAGTAAAGTTGATGGAGGAAGAGTCACCGTGGGACCTGGTAACATGCATGAGACCACCCATGCGTTGGGTAATTTTTGTAATGCATGTAGCTTCAGATTTTTTTTATCTAGTTGGAAGATGGGGCAGTAGCATGGTACTGCCTCCATTGTACATGCCCTTAGTCACCGCCGATGAGAATGTCTTCCAACTCTGGGAGCCTTTTATGCTTTGCTCCGACTTGACAGATGCTCAACATCGTGGGTGTCGCGTCGGCCCCGCCCCCGCTCATTTGCCTCTACATGCTGCTCGCCGCCCACGTGCAGAAATTCCTCAACACCGTTGTCGAGAACTTTCCCGTCCGCGGCACCGTCATTGGCATCATGAAGGTATTGCCGAACCCCCTCGTTGGCTTTCTGACTCTGCTAAGTACCGTAGTATTCAGTTTCTGGTGTGTTGCTCTGCATCTTATAGTAATAAATAACTAAGAATGTGACTCACTGATTAGACATATAGTGATTCATATATGCTATTATTATTGCAATAGTACAACCATGTCCGTCTAGGCCCGCCACCAGCCTGATTGGACAAGAGGATATGAAGACAGTGGGCTCCCAACAACGGAGAAACACAGGCGAGGATGGTGAGGCCCTGTCAGATCAGCTGACGATGGTGGATATGGCACCCCAGGGTATGAATGACATGGGAGTGATCACCCATACCCATACAACCCATTCCATCGGATCAGGAGGGCGAGCCCTGAAAAAATAATCTATGACCGCACTAAGAGCATCTACAGTCGGGCACCTCAAACCATTCCCAACCGCCCGGGCTGACAGACCAGTCACTGACCGGCCAAAAAATTAGACCCGCTTGGCCTCCTCAAACCGGCCCCAAACGTCGGCCAAAAGAGCTACAAGAGAGCCACAAGCTCACAGGGCATGCCCCGGAGGGTAGGGCACGCCCCTGAGCTCGTGGGCCCCATGCAACTTTGTTTGACCTTATTCCACCTCTATAAATTCCCAAATATTCACAAACCAATAGAAAGCCACCCGAAACACTTTTTACACCGCCGCAAGCTTCCGTTCTTTCGCGGTACCATCCGTAGGCCTTTTTCGATACTCTGTCGGAGGGGGAATCGATCACGGAGGGCTTCTACATCATCCTTGCTGCCTTTCGATGATGCATGAGTAGTTTACCACAGACCTACGGGTCCATAGCTAGTAGCTAGATGGCTTCTTCTCACTCTGATCTTCTTGGAGTTCTATCTGATGTAATCTTATTTTATGGTGTGTTTGTTGGGATCTGATGAATTGTGAGTTTATGATCAGATTATTCACTGAAAGTAATGGAGTCTTTTCTAAACTTCACTATTCATGATTGTTATAGCTTTGAATTTGCTTCCAATCTATCCGTTTGATTTGGCCAACTAGATTGTTTTATCTTCAGTGGGAGAGGTGCTTTATAATGGGTTCAATTTTGTGGTGCCCTCACCCAATGACAAGAGGTATAGCGAGGCACGTATAGTATTGTTGCCATTAAGGGTAAAAAGACGGGGTTTAATGATATTGCTTGAGTATACTTTGTCTACATCATATCATCTTGCTTAAGATGTTACTCTGTTTATCATGAACTTAATACCATATATGCATGTTAGATAGCGGTCGATTGGTGGAGTAATAGTAGTAAATGTCGGCAGGAGTCGGTCTAATTGTCACGTACGTGATGCCTGTATACATAATCATTGCCATGAATATGTCATATCTATGCGCTTTTCTATCAGTTGCCCAACAGTTGTTTGTTTACCCACTGTATGTCATTGTTTCGAGAGAGAAGCCTCTAGTGAAAACTATGGCCCACAGGTCTACTTTTATCATATTATTAAAACTAAAAATACCTTGCTGCAATTTTATACCTTTTATTTTACTTTTCTTTTTATCTATCTATCACTATTAGAATTAATCCTTGTAAATAACGAATTCAAGGGGATTGACAACCCTCTTGCCCACGTTGGGTGCAAGTATTTGCTTTTGTGTGCATAGGTGCTAAAGACGAGAGTTTGCGTGGTTCTCGTATTGGTTCGATAACCTTAGTTCTCACTGAGTGAAATACTTATCTCTATTGTACTGCTTCACCTCTTCTCTTCGGGGAAAATCCCAACATAATTTATATGTAGCAGAGGGTCAGTCTGTGGCGGCACTGCATGGGTGCAATCACTGTCAGGGAGAGGCATGCACTACAATGATGAAAAGACGGGATTGTTTGGCCCATCCATGTCCGTCTAGGCCCGCCACCATCCCTGTGAGACAAGAGGATATGACGAAGATAGTGGGCTCCCAACAGGGGAGAAACACGGGCGAGGATGGTGCGGCCCTGTCAGATCAGCTGATGATGGCGGAGTCATCGGCCCGCTCGCCATCCTTGAAGACAATGGTCTCGAACTTTGCCCATAGCCATTGCGCGTTTCCTCCCACACACAATAGTTGTCGAGGTGATGGGTTTTGATCGAAGCCCACGCCTCATGCCGCTTGCAGGTTCTCCTCCATCAACAACCCATAGTTGATGTAGTTGGTGCAGGTGATCATCGGGAAGGAGAGGTTGGTGTTGCTACCACCACCGATCTCGCGCACGGTCTCCCTTACCATGAATCACCGCCCGTGCCACGCCATGTCCTACTACACCGGCGACTTGATGAGCGATGTCACTGCAGCAACGACGTCTTAGAGCCGCCCGAGGCTGAAGTTGTTGCCCCCCAACTCTTGTCATGGTCCCTTAATAAGCCTTGGATGCCAATTGTTAGCATAAACTACTAGATGTGTAGCTTTGCCAGTATTAGACGAGGAGAAGAGAGTATCTAGCCGAGGAAGTGTAACAGGTGCATAAACACTAGATCGGGTTCGCGCCGTAGCGCGAGGGTGCCGGTCAGAACGTTTAGACAAAACATGTAACAATTTGTCGGTAAGAGCCCAGGAATAGTATGTGTAGACAACCAATTGTGTTAGAAGCAAAACATAATGGGACTGAAGATGAACATCAGGTTATAAGACAGAATCAAGCTTGGTGCTTTCATACAACTAGAGGTAAAACACAGGACCATACATTACTTTTTACGACAGAGAGATAGGAATTAAAATCTAAAATCTATACATGCCTTGTTTAGAACAAAGTGAAAATAGCAACATATCACCAAGTTGTACCTTCCACTACAAAGACAACAACGGGAATCTAAAGGCGGATATCGAGGTTGGAACAAGCAAACCATCAAATAATTGTAACGACGAATTAAAAGTAACCGTCACAGGAGACTTGCTGCCTAGACATGTCTTGTGATGGTAAATTGCAGGGGCAGCTTTAGAGCTTGCAACATGAGGGCAAAAAATGTGGGAATAGGGAATCACCATTAGATAGTCATCATCCTGTAGAGGAAAGTCAAGGATAAAATAATTGTTTTATAAAAGGATATGCAGGCAAGAGTACTGCTGCTGTAAAACTACTGAAACTACTCCATAGAATTAACAAAATTAAGATGATCTCCTGGAGTAGTTCAAGCAATACTGGAGTAGTTCAAGATACTGAATCTTGGTGCAGCACTAAGCATGAGATACAATACTCCACAAAATTAACACAATAAAGAAAGTATAAAAGCAAGTTAACAATCTAACAAGGCAAGTTTCAGTACAGCACCAAGTCAAAATCTACTGCAATCTTTGAGCTACTGAATATTCCAAAACAGTGAAGTGAAGTTCCATTTTAAGCTACTGCAATCTTTCTATTAAATCTACTCATGCATCTATGGAACTTAGCAGTATTCATTTAAGAATGGAGTAAATTAACTTGGCAGTATGCAAACTTTGAGTAAGTTGACTTGGCATTATATTGAAATTCCACTGCAGTCTTTAAACTACTGTAACCAGTCGGAAATCTACTGGAAACCCCCCAAAAAAGTTCATCTTTTGTACTGAGTACCTTGCGGATGGCGTCGCAGCCGGCGAGGACCTCCTCGATCTGCGTGCACTTCCTTGCCGGCTTATTCTTCTCATCCTCGCTCGTTTCCTCGAGCTTGGTCTTGGCCTTGCCGGCGGCACCGGGCTTGGACTTGGGCTCCCACTTCCACTTGTGATCAAAGCTGGCGTCGTTGGGGGGAGGCGAGCTCCGCCTCCCACTTGAGAGCCCGGTCCCGCCGTGCGGCTTCTTCTCGGCCGTCCACTTCACCTTGCAGCCCCCCGGGGAGGCGGCGGTGTAGGTATACTTGCGGCGAGCCGGCTGTGCGCCTTGGTGCGAAGGTGCCGGTCCAAACGTTGTAATTAAGCAGGTAATGATGAAGTTAGTAGGAAGGTTTGAGAAACTATTTACATCTAAAAAATCAAAGTAACCATCCATGATAGATGAGTTTACTATATCACAAAAAGCAAAATAAACCCAATGCAAGGTAAGCAAGGCATAGTCAATCCATAGGATAATTGATTTGCATGGTCACGACAAAAGCAGTAAGAGAATTGGCAGTGAACTGAACACTAAAACAGAACATTTTTGTGATATTCTAAAAACCAATGGTTTCCTCTTCAGCCCCCTCTTGAACCTATAACAACACCAAAGCATAGCACTTTCTTTCAGACAGACGCCTTCACCTACTTCAAAAGATAGCATAGAAAAAACATATAAATTAGGGATTGGTTCATAGCAGGACACTTCTGCTATGCCATAAAGAAACATATAAATCAGTGATCCATATAAATTAGGTGGCAAATGAGTAAGAGTTGTATCCCTCTGTTCAAAAGATAGCATGATACACCAAAGGCAATCATAGTAGTAGTCCAAGATAACTTATTCATATGGTTCTTCAATGGCATACAATGGTGCAAACCATATAAATTAGGGGTCAAATGAGTAAGAATAGTAGACCTTTGTTCAAATGCAAACGATTAAGCAGAAGGATTTAGCAAGTGCAGCAGGGCATAAAGTTCGGTACAAAGCAAAAGCATTTAGCCTGATTATTAAGAGCAACAGAGCATATAGTTCTGTGCTAAAGAGTTTCAGAAGCAAGCATAGTGGCAGTGAGGTCAATATTGAGTAAGCAAACCACATACAGGGCCAACCCAAAATGGTCCAAGTACCCTATTTTCCATACATCTTAGATAGCAAACCACATAAAGCTTGATGCACTATTATCTTTGACTCAGTCAGACCCAAAATAAAGCATTGATTACATCTTAGATAGTAACTTGGGCATTGATCACATCTTAGATAATAACTTTGGTAAACAGCCTATTTTTTAAAAGCAATAGTGTAGGCTGGGTTTTTTAATCTTTCGGCCATTGATTAGATGCAATAGTATAGACTGGTTTTCTAAATCACCTCTGTTCCATATTAAGTGTCGCTAATTTAGTACTAAATCAACGCCACTTAAGATGGAATGGAGGGAGTAGCTTTTATCACATCTTCACCAATTTCTTGGTACCATTCTTATTCTATAGCACCAAGTCAAATGTTGATCCTTATTTGTATAATATGCCCATCCATATTAGAAGGGCTACATTCTACTAATTCAGTTAGGCTCTAACCATCCAAATTTTAGTAATCAGTGTTATTGACTTTCTTATGTCGTGTCCTGTGCTCCTAAAAGACGACATGCAATCAGAGATGAGGACTGTGCATGCGAGGGCAACAATTTCACCATACGGGGCTACATCCATGTGCCAACTAAGTTATGCACTTCTTCACTTTCACCTAGACTACAGAAAAAATAGGCAGATCCACCTGGCACTATCGCTATTAGAATTAAAAGAACGTTTCTCTGGTACCGTTGTTCTGCATGCCAAGTTTAGCAAAACTTATTTGTCTAATGGATACATAATACCATGTTTGTTTATCTAACTAATGCCATATGAATAACCGACAGTTTTAAAATCGACTTTGTATTTTAATTCATACAACATACAGTCAATTAGGCAACATCCTAAATTTATTTTGCACATAGGAAGATCGAAAGAAGAAGAGGAAAGAGGGAACGGAGAAATCAAAATTCAAGGAACAAAGAACCAGAAAGCAGCCACAGTAGCCTGAGAAAAAAAGTCCTCCTTTCAGCAAGAAGAAACAGAAGAATCCTCCATTCCTGGAAAAGAAGACTCAAGTCAGACCTGATCCTACTCACTCACAGGGTCAAAGCTTCCCTAGTGGCGCCAATACAAAACTTTGTAGCTTCTGTAAATTAAACACTTTTGATACCCCATGTACTCACCACCACATCCACATGTAAAGTGTTAGTGGGCCTCCCAAAGTTAGGGGCCGAAAATGACACTAATACCATGGATGGTGAATATCTTGTAACCTTGTTGTGTTATATAAAAATACGTCAGTAGGAGCCTCTCCTACTGTCTTTGATTGTTCAAAAAGAAGAAGAAACAGAAGAAGGAACATGAGATCCACTTCCCATAAATATCCGGACCTCTTGGATTATTTTTTCTTGGCTTATCAAAATAGAGTATACTAATTCAGAAACACCTGTATAATAGATAGTATTACACAATGCAATGGGCAAATCTTTCCTAAAAATTAGACATGCACAAACATGGGGTTCGAAAGAAACTGCAAGATTTGGGATTTGTGTGCAAACCCAAAAAAGGAAACTTGAGACCCACAGCAATATTTTCTTTTTATGTATATGCAAGGCGCGTCCTATCTATGCGTGGGAGGGAGGGAGGGAGGCGGCTGCAGGAGCGAGCGAGGGAGGAGGCGGCTAGGTCTCCGTCAAATGAGCGGCCCCCTTTTATAACCCCATCATGCGAAATGACCGAAATGCCCTGGTGAGGGCATGGTATTTACATTTTGTTGCCATTACTATTCATTCCAGCAGTGATCGTCTCAGATCCAACGGCCCAGCTTCCTCCAGATGTCGATCCAACGGACGAAAACGCATCAAGGGAAAAGATCCAACGGCCGAGAGTCACTGATCTCTAAGGAGCCATGTAGAGACCTTCTTCTCTTATTTCTGGATGCAGTTCAGTCTACACTTGCAGAGGAGGAGCTCTACTAGAGAAGTGCAGCGCTGGACGCAGCGGCATCTGAACGCACTGCATCGATGGCATGTGTTCCTTTGCGATTCGCATTAGGATAACATGCTAGTAAGAGTATAGCTGGACATTGGTTTTCGGTTCTCAGCGTATTGCGTATTCAAAGAACCAATCTGACAGTATGTTCTGACTAACACGGGGCACGGGCCCTTAATTCATTTTATCACGTAACATCGCAGCACGCAGCATCCCTGCCATGCGCAGCCGTCGTCAATGGATGCCCAAGTCCACGCAGATCATAAGTTTTCCCTATCAACCTTGATAAAAACACAAGTCCTCAAAAGCGATCATTTTCCAAGTTGTTCAAATTATCGGATGGCACACCACTGTCACGAACAAAGCTAACAGAGGACTATAATTAAATCAAAGCTGGCACATATAGCTTAGAAATACAGATTTCAAGTCCAAATAAGTCGCAATACAACACCCAGAAATAAACATGAGATACGCACTCCCAGTACACTTTTTTGAAATTGCAAATGAGGTGTCAAGTTGGCGGAAAGCAGTAGTGCCAACTTCAGGCCTCACTGCTCGAACGACACGACTAGGAAAAAAGTACAGCCATGTACGCCTATCCTTTTCGTCATATGTGCAGCCCTGGCCGAGCCCACCTAGCTAACTGTGGACACGGTATTCACGCATCTGCAACGATGTATGGTGCCTTTTGCCATTTTCACAAACGTTCAGTGCACTGATCACCTCGCCTGGCCGTGCGGCTGGATATCTGCGTTCAGATATCGCTGCGTCGAGGACGTCCCCTCTCAGCTCTACTACTACTACTTTCCTTTGATTTCAGGCTGGATGGCTTGATTTACAAATGGTGGTGTGCTGCTCCTTTACTTACCAACTATTGTCGTCTCATTGCTTACGTACTGGTATTTGTTTAGCTACTAAGTCATGCTAGCTCTTGCCAGTTACTCCCTCCGTTCCATAATATAAGAGCGTTTTGTAGTTTTAAAAACGCTCTTATATCATGAGACAGAGAGAGTATTTTACTACTGCTGACATGTTGTGCCCTGTAGAAAAGGGTTTGAGTCCACATTTTATACCTAAAATTACACATTTTATCATTTTTATTATATCCGAGAACTGATACACTCAACCAATACAACCAGCTGGACCTCCATAGTAAAACATATATCCGTCCTTTCTAGCATGCATAAGCTCACTTACCTTGTAACAGTTTGGCCTGGTGACAAGTGTAACCAAGCCACTCGGATCATACACATTAGCTTTGGAATCAAAGAGCTTGATATTCTTGAAGTATGCTGCTTTCCTTTGGCCTTCTTCTGGAAAATGACCACTACCCATTGCGGGACCACCTTGATCCCTATCCTTAACAAATCCAATCCACGCTACTCCGGGAGCTATACCATACAGTTTAGGACAAAGCTCTTTTGAAAAGTGCCCCAAAAATTGAGGTTTACGCAAGTCATCTCGATACAACACCCAATCTCTCGTGTTTGGATCCTATGAGTTACGAAAAATGATAAAAACAAATGGTCAGTTATCCGTCGAAAAATCAATACCCTTGTACTGAAATTTTCTAGGATGCACATAGAGAGTAATATGGTACTAAAAAACTATTGATGTGTGGAAAAAGGAATTCCATAGTAAAATAATATGTTTTTCAACAATAATTACGTATTCACTAAAGAAGCTACTCCCTCCGCTCCATATTAATTGTGGTGGCTTTAATACACTTTGTACCATATTTACTTATTTACTAGGATAATGCCCATGTGTCGCAACTGATACAAATATTTTAGTATGTTAGCTTGTGCTTTACCTGTCTATATTATTGTGATTGTGTAAATAAATATTTATCAAATTCTGCCCTTGATTTACCTTATAGTTTAATGAGACGTTTGGTAAGTAAATTAAAGTGTAATTGGTTCAAAAGGTAAGTAAATTAAAGTGATTGACTATCATACGGGGAAGGTTGAACGAAGAGGTGGTGGGAACAAAAGTGAAACATAGAACCTTACGTTCTGTTTAAGTATAGTGTGTGTGTGTGTCTATATATATATATATATATATATATATATATATATATATATATATATATATATATATATATATATATATATATATATATATATATATATATATATATA
>NC_041388.1:91298167-91327008 GCF_002162155.2 Triticum dicoccoides
ATTTTTGAACACATATGTTCCAAAATATTTGTCGGGTGGAGTACATGTGCTACTCTTGTCCAAGCATACACGAGTCACAAGTAACAGTAACAGCTATGTGCTCTGGCTAAATATGTGTTGCATGAATGTTTGAATTTGTTTTCTGGATTTTCCCTATATTATGGTGAGGTACGTCCTGTGGTAAGACCAAAGGGTACATGTACATGTTATTTCGCTAGATCAATTCAAGATTAATATGCCCTAATACACCCTAAAATAATTGCCATGTCATGGATTTTAGTGGTTGTGTGGAATAAGCTATAACTATGACTATATTTATAAATCACACACATACTTCATCAATTTATACTATGTAAAAATACGTTGAATGTACTATAGGGTATTTTAGAACTGGATTTGTTGCATGTTCATATTACTTCAATAATTTTCAATTTCATTGGCAACAACAGGCGATGGAATTTTTATGTTGGGGAAATATTTGCCTACAGATTCAGATTTCATGAACAAAAATAAAACTCTCATATTCTACATGGTAGACAAACTGAGATTATGAGAGTAGTAGTACAAGGGCATACAGTGTGCATGCTAATTGTTATGTAGCGATCGTCCCTGTCGTAGGTTGAGGGAGGAGCAACAGCTTGGCCTGGAACAAGTGCAGCTCCACTAGCAGGCACAAAACCGGGGCAGTCCAAATTATAACAGCCCGTTGATTTGTAATTGTCTTTCTGTAGGATGAAAAATGAATTGTAATATTATTAAATATATGCAAACGACACCATTTACATTTACCCTGATGATAATAAATTAATATAGACTTACCGTCCATCGTATAAAGAAATGGACATTATTATTATTATATAACTCGGGAAGTACCTACATCAACCATAGTTGCAAGTGTTTATTTTCTGGTAGTGCTTGAGTTCATAATGATGTTGAAAATAATATTTGCAAATGTTTACAATTACATGAAATCCAGCTTCGATAGAACTAAAGGAGGACCGATCTAGATCAATACTGCTGATATATATTGATGCCCCAGATTCTTGGGAATGATGTTGTCCTTGTGAACTCCATATACCTATTTTAACTCGCGCGCCGTAGCTGCTCAGCCTGGTGCCCCATCCAACTATCTAGTAACGAAAAATAAAGTAAATAGGCTTGTTAGCTCATATACATGATAATACATTTGGCTATTGGAAAATAAATACTACACTCTTAGACCTCTGACAGTTCAAAATACCCTAAGAGTATCATGCACTATCACCTAAGAAAAAAATGATGTGGCACTACAATTAAGAATGTGAAAAAGATTCTAGTATCATACTATGATACAGTATCATAGTGAGTCAAATGTCAATAGTTAATAAGAAATAGATCATAGCCCAATGTTGTATTGCGATTTTACAATGGAATGAATGAAGTGACAATATGATACTGGTTCATGATATTTAGCACTCAGGATGTATTATCATAGACTACTACTACTTTATTATTTTGGTCCTCGTAGAAATATTGCTGCTCCCTCCGATCCATATTAATTGACGTTGGTTTAGTACAAAGTTATACTAACTTTGTACTAAGGACTGGTAAGGTTTACTAGGTTCATATTAAATAATATATAGCAATAATATGAGATTGAGCATATATCGTCCTCATATAGCATAGACATATGAGTTGTGCATAAGGACTTCTAAGTTTTACTAGGTTCTAAAAACATATATCGCAGAAAAAATTATGCAAAATAAGGGTTACAATACACGAAACTTATACTCTTTCAATATATTGGATTGTGAAAAAAGAGGTAGTAGCAAATGCCTAGAATTTTTCTATGGAATACTCCCTCCAATTAAATTATATATTTAGTGAGATTTCCAAAGAAGAAAACCCTCCAACCTTTATACTCCCTCCGTCTGAATTAATTGACGCAACCTCTATACAACATCATTAATTCGAGTCAAAGGGAGTATTAAAATCTTTAGAATTATAAAGAGGCTCAAAACAAAATGAAGATCTAGTATCTATAACCCATTGCGAGGCCAAAGTTGACCCCTTGTTTTGGATAAATGTAAAATGTCATCATTAAATAGACCAAAAACAAAAAGACTAGAATAGAGGACATTGAGATTTGCTTTACAAGATTGACATCATTGTTGCCTTTGTATTTATTCCTCCCAGCTAACACAAACAGTGCTGATCTTGGTGATGTTAAAAACTGTCAAGAGAATAGCAATATTGTCACTTGCTTTTCAACAAATGGGTGAAACAACATAAACTATGTGAAGTAAATCATAGGGACAAGATCTAACTTTGACCCACAATTTTACTTTATTGTATTTATGATCAATAATACTAGATGGTAGTGCTATTTGGGACAGGCCTACACATATAAGTTTTATGTATCCTATGTGAATAGTTATAGACGTATAAGTATATTTATTTATTACTTATTTAAAATGTCCAGGTGTTGGAGAACTGGGAGAGTATTATTCCAAACTTCCAACAAAGATGACTCGCATGCATAACAAACATACTCTAAGTAATTATATTAGAAAACATGCACAATAAAAAATCATTTTACTCCCCATAAGCTCAAGAATTGTTTTGATAATTCCAAGCAATTTTTCTCCTACTTTAGTTCCTCGAGGTATCTGTACTTTCTATTGTTTGTAAATTCTTTTCACATAGATTAAATGTAGTACCCATAAGGTAGTTTAGGTGAGCCGAGTCGGTTTGTAGAAACAACTTAGGTTGAACTGACATTTAGTTTGTTCAAATTTGAAAGCATGAATGGATCATATGGTCATGTGCGTGTTTTAAAAAGATGCAATGTGTGAAATAAGAAGTGCACCCACAAAATTTGGTTTGAAATGTATATAGAGAGTTGGTAAAACAAATTATATTTATTTAATGAGAGCCTTTCATCCATTATTTCTTTTAAGAAGGTGAATGGATTGATTCGGTCTTCAAATTTTGCAGGTGCATGTACTATTCTGCAATGTACATATATGAATTGCATTCAAAAATTATAATTGTGCAATTGTGTATCTTGTTTTTCTTAAAACAACATAGGTATTTTTGGCACGATGGCATTAGTTCACTTTTAGAAAGTAGCAACCCCTTTACGAAAAACACCTAGAGACTTTGCATAAAGAGAAAATGCTAGTCATGATCCATATCCTAAACCTTACTGAATAGAAGAATTAACCTAGGGAAAGGATAGCTCTTGAAAATTTATAGAAAATATATATTGGACTGTAGTATTACCGTCCCATTGGTTCCCATGTCTCCATATGCATCTACTGAAGGGAGATCGCCAGATGCACATAAGAAACATATCAACATGGCTACGACCATGTAATCCATTGCTATGAGAAACAATATTCTTATAAGAACTTGGTTATTCTTCATCTTCAAAAGTGTAAAATTTGGGAAAACATTGGGCTATTTTGATAGTATATATTGGTTGTAGTGTGGAAGTATACTTATATTGGTTTCATAGGGATGGCCATAGTGTGGAAGTATGAATATATTGGTCATCATAGTGTGGAAGTATGCATATATGTATGGTGTCAAAAGAGCTAATAAGGTATGGTGTCCGTAGTGTGGAAGTATGCATATATTGGTTGTAGTCTTCCCAAGAAATGTGCGTATTTGCTAAAACTGGCTAAATAAGAAATTAAGGGGGCCCAGTAATCTTACCTAAAGTTCTTCCAATCCACATTTGATGATGAAGAATAGACGTTCAGCCTACTTTTATAGAGGGGAAAGAGCCATGAGGTAGACTACATGTTTGTTTGATAGGGGTGGCATGACATGTGTTGGACTTTGTTATCCAAGTGTCATATTATCTCCACACTATCTTGCCAAGTGTCATAAAAAATATGACACTTGCCAAAGGAATGTGGGAACTCCCAACATGTGTCATGCCACCGCTAGTTCTCAAGCACGTAGTCTACCACACTAATATTTCCCCTCTATGTACACCCAGGTCAAACATTTATTCCTCTGGCCAAGTAAATAATATGACACCTTTTAAGTGAGCTGGAGATGCAAAACACTTATCAAGCCACCCCTAGTGATCGACACGTAATCTAACACACCGCACTTCCCCCTCAATAAATGTAGGTCAAAACATTTATTTTTCATATCTTCATAATCAAATGAGGATTGGAAGAACTTTTGGTAAGATTGGTAGCCCTACTTGATTTATTCTCTTACCAATTTCAGCAATTACCCTTCTTGGGAAGACCATGACAAGGATATGCACACTTCCACACTATGTTCACCAGCATATTTTATCAAAATTTGATGGAATTTACCACATAATACACATTTATAAACTATCACAATATGCCTGGAGTTTTCCTAAAATTTAATCTTTGGAAGAACAAATAACCAATTAATTTTAGTTTATTGAATGCAATATTATTTCCTCGCATTAATGGTTTACGTGATGGTAGCCATGTTGATATGTTTTTTTGCATCCTACAATCTCACTTCATTAGATGCATATAGCAGCCTAGGAACCAAGCTAATACTACCATCTAATACACATTTTCCATAAATATTCAAGTGTATCCTTTCCCTATGTTAATTTTTCAATTCACACAGCCTTAAGCTATTGATTATGACTTGCTTGGAAGATAAAAGTTATATAGATATAACATACTCAAAATCATTATATTTTGTGAACCCCCTTCACGTTCCCATTGATTTTGTTCCTCTTTGTTCATATCTCCTCCACCAGTATACTTTCTTTATATTTGGCCCACATTTTTTAGGGTGTGTACTAAGCAACAAAAAAATTACACACATGGTCATCGCAAGATAGGTTACAGTAACGAGCATCTCGCCAACGATTAACACAATAGAATTATAGGAAGAAGAGTCGATGATGATTCACTAATTCCTGCAACTTGGTTATAACTCTCAAACATGAGAATATCTCCAAGACAATCGATTGGTCTAGTATTGAATAAGACAACACCTCCTTGGTATCCATAGGTACCAATCTAGATGTATTCCACCACCCTGTCGACCAACACAAGGAACGACCTGAAGAACTAGAGGGAGAGGGCAACCTAGTAGTGTAGAATCTGGATCAAGCTTAGACGGGAGAGGAACCGGGGTGTAGGGCAACAGGGGAGGGGGCTCAAGGGACTTGTGTCTCTCTATCCCCCTATCTCAGTACCACATATTTATAGGTGGCGGCCAAGGAGGGGCGGCTGACTTGGCGAGCGAGCCTTCCCTAGGGTCAGCCAAACCTAGGAGGGGAGTCCTCCTAGGACTCCACATGGGTGTCTTGCCCCCAAGGACTCCTTCGTGCGCCCACTTATGGGCCCATGTCATGCCTTGCCCCCAAGGATAGGGGGCTGCCACTAGGACCCACCTAAAAGGATCCAGACCATTCCGGAAGCTTCCAGAGTCTTTGGTGACCTCTTGGGACCTTCCCGGGCACTTTTGAAAGATTTATGGCATCACTGAGACACTCATGGGACTTCCGGAACACTTTCATGATCATATGTGTTAGTAATATGGGAAAAGGGGTCCCTGATACGTCTCCAACATATCTATAATTTTTTATTGTTCCATGCTATTATATTATCTTTTTTGGATGTTTTATATGCATTATTATGCTATTTTATAATATTTTTTGGACTAACCTATAAACCTAGAGCCCAGTGCCAGTTCCTGTTTTTTTCCTTGTTTTATAGTTTCGTAGAAAAGGAATATCAAACGACTCCAAACGAAATAAAACTTTTGCGATGATTTTTCTTGGGCCAAAAGACATCTAGAGGACTTGGAGTACACGTCACGAAAGCCACAAGGTAGCCACAAGGACGGAGGCGCGCCCAGGGGGTAGGGCGCGCCCCCACCCTTGTGGGCCCCTCGTGACTCCACCGACCTATTTCTTCCGCCTATATATTCTCAAATATTCCCAAACCAACCAGGAGAGCCACGAAAACACTTTTCCACTGCCGCAACCTTCTGTACCCGTGAGATCCCATCTAGGGGCCTTTTTCGGCGTCCTATCGGAGGGGGATTCGATCACGGAGTGCTTCTATATCAACACAATTGCCTCTCTGATGAAGCGTGAGTATTTTACCATAGACCTACGGGTCCATAGCTAGTAGCTAGATGGCTTCTTGTCTCTCTTATATTCTCAATACCATGTTGTCCTCGATGTTCTTGGAGATCTACTCGATGTAATACTCTTTTGCGGTGTGTTTGCCGAGATCCAATGAGTTGTGGATTTATGATCAGCTTATTATGAATATTATATGAATCTCCTCTGAATTCTTGTATGCATGATTTGATATCTTTGCAAGTCTCTTCGAACTATCGATTTGGTTTGGCCAACTAGATTGGTTTTTCTTGCAATGTGAGAAGTGCTTAACTTGGGGTTCAATCTTGCGGTGCTTGATCCCAGTGACAGAAGGGGAACCGACACGTATTGTATTGTTGCCATCGAGGATAACAAGATGGGGTTTTCATCATACTGCTTGATTTTATCCCGCTACATCATGTCATCTTACTTAATGCATTACTCTATTCTGTGAACTTAATACTCTAGATGCAGGCAGGAGTCGATCGATGTGTGGAGTAATACTAGTAGATGCAGGTAGGAGTCGGTCTACTTGATACAGACATGATGCTTATATTCATGATCATTGCCTTAGATATCTTCATAACTTTGCGCTTTTCTATCAATTGCTCGACAGTAATTTGTTCACCCACCGTAATACTTTCTATCTTGAGAGAAGCCTCTAGTGAAACATATGGCCCTTGGGTCTATTTTCCATCATATAATCTTCTATTTTCCATCATATAAGTTTCCGATCTACTATTTTAGTTTCCTATTTTACTTCCTTTGCAATCCTTTACTTTCCGTTCCATAAACCAAAAATACCAAAAATATTACTTTACCGTTTATCCATCTCTATCAGATCTCACTTCGCAAATAACCGTGAAGGGATTGACAACCCCTTTATCTCGTTGGGTGCAAGTTGGTGTTTGTTTGTGCAGGTATTCGGTGACTTGAGCGTTGTCTCCTACTGGATTGATACCTTGGTTCTCAAAACTGAGGGAAATACTTACTCTACTTTGCTGCATCACCCTTTCCTCTTCAAGGGAAAAAACAACGCAAGCTCAAGAGGTAGCAGGTAAAATTTCTGGCGTCGTTGCCTGGGATTGTAACGCCCTCGATGCGGCTATATCTCCCACGTGTCGAAGCACGACTTAGAGGCATAACCGCATTGAAAGCAATGTCGCAAGTGAGGTAATCTTCACACAACCCATGTAATACATAAGGGAAAAGATATACATAGTTGGCTTACAATCGCCACTTCACACAATACATGAATAAAGCATTACATCAACCAGTTACAATCAAGGCCCGACTACGGAGTCAAAATAAAAGAAGACTACCCCAAATGCTACACAGATCCCCGATCTACCCCAACTGGGGTCCACTACTGATCAACTAGAATGAAGCAACACAAAGGACAAGATCTTCATCGAGCTCCTCCTTGAGCTTGGTTACGTCACCTACACGGTATCATCGACATCTGCAAGCTGGTTTTGGAAGTATCTATGAGTCACGGGGACTCAGCAATCTCACACCCTCGCGATCAAGACTATTTAAGCTTATAGGAAGGGTAAAAGTTATGTGGTGGAGCTGCAGCAAGCGACTAGCATATTTGGTGGCTAACATACGCAAATGAGAGCGAGAAGAGAAGGCAAAAGCACGGTCGAGAAACTATGATCAAGAAGTGATCCTAGAACAACTTACGTCAAGCATAACTCCAACACCGTGTTCACTTCCCGGACTCCGCTGAGAATAGACCATCACGGTTACACACGCGGTTGATGTATTTTAATTAAGGTAAACTTCAGGTTTTCTACAACCGGACATTAACAAATTCCCATCTCCCATAACCGCGGGCACGGCTTTCGAAAGTTCAAATCCCTGCAGGGGTGTCCCAACTTAGCCCATCACAAGCTCTCACGGTCAACGAAGGATATTCCTTCTCCCAAGACAATCCGATCAGACTCGGCATCCCGGTTACAAGACATCCTCGACAATGGTAAAACAAGTCCAACAACACCGCCCGAATGTGCCGACAAATCCTGATAGGAGCTGCACATATCTCGTTCTCAGGGCACACTCAGATGAGACATCCTACGAGTAAAACCAACCCTCAAGTTGCCCCGAGGTGGCCTCGCAGTCTATTCGGTCGGACCAACACTCAGAGGAGCACTGGCCCAGGGGGGTTTAAATAAAGATGACCCTTGAGTCTGTAGAACCCAAGGGAAAGAAAAGGCTAGGTGGCAAATGGTAAAACCAATGTTGGTCATTGCTGGAGGAGTTTTATTCAAGGCGAATTGTCAAGGGGTTACCATTATAACCCAACCGTGTAAGGAACGCAAAATCCGGGAACATAACACCGATATGACGGAAACTAGGGCGGCAAGAGTGGAACAAAACAACAGGCATAAGGCCGAGCCTTCCACCCTTTACCAAGTATATAGATGCATTAATTAAGATAAGAGATATTGTGATATCCCAACAAAATATCCATGTTCCAAACATGGTACAAGCTCCAATCTTCGCCTGCAACTAACAATGCTATAAGAGGGGCTGAGCAAAGCGGTAACATAGCCAGAAAACGGTTTGCTAGGACAAGGTGGGTTAGAGGCTTGGCTTAACAATATGGGAGGCATGATAAGCAAGTGGTAGGTATCGTAGCATAGGCATAGCAAAAGAGCAAGCATCTAGCAAGCAAAGATAGAAGTGATTTCGAGGGTATGGTCATCTTGCCTGAAATCCCGCAAGGAAGAAGTCCGAGTCCATGAAGAAGACAAACGGACATAGTCGAATGGTTCCTCACAAACGTGACGTTATCGGAACCAACCCGAAGAAGCAACACCGGAAAGAAGCACACAACATAGTAAACAAACACACATGAACATGGCATGATATGCGGGATGCGGTATGCGATGCATATGCATGATTTGGAAAGGAATGATTGAACCTGGCCTCAATCTGGAAATCTAAGAGTGCCACTGGAAAGGGGAGTTGATTTCGGTTGAAATTGATATAAGGATCACCGGAATCGGATGCACGGATTGGAAATGGCAAGCAAAACAAATATGGCACCGGTCTGCGATAAACAGCAAGTAGCCAACTAAATGCATCAAGATAAATATGCTACAGCACTCAAACATGGCAACAAAATACATGGCAGGGATCCACTCATGATGCTTGACAAAAGACGAACACTGAGTTATGGCTAATTCACTCATTAACAGGTTCAAACAAGCATGGAAAAAGTGCAAAAGATTACTGGTTTCAGACTTGGTGAAATTAACAGCATGTCAGGAATTTATCATCAGGAAGCAATGTTTAGAGCAATGAAACAACATGTTACAGGAACATATCATGGCAAATCAAGGCATGGCATGAAGCTACACTAAGCATATAACAAAAGTCCCTTAGTGACCATGAGCCAAAAGGGATCAGAAAATACAATTGCAAGCATGTGAACATAGCAAAAACATAAACAGATTCAGACTTAGTGAAAAACTGGAGCATGCAAAACAGTTAACAAGTAGGCATGTTTACGAGCTCGATGCACTCACTACAAGGCATGTCATGACAAACTAAGCATACACCCATCAAAAAGACATGTCATAGAAGCTATAGATGGCAATTACAACAATATAGCATGCACGGATCAACAACAACAAGCTTGGCAAAATTGCTAAACAAGTCAACAATCTGCCAAGAACAATTTATAGCAAAAGTAGAGCTCGATTGACTCAAGCTAGGGTGATCCATAAATTCAAACAAAGACATGGATGGTAGAGCACAACAATATTAACAAAACATCCTTACTGATCATCCTCAAAAGAGGCATGGATCACTAGGAAACAACATGAACATATGGCATAAAAACAATATCAGGACAAGGACTTAGTGAAATTCCAAGTCCCTGAAATCAGCACCATCGAGTAAGCTACTTTGCATGCTTGTGCTAGTCACCACAAAGATCACAAAAATACATGGCATACACCCCTGTAAAGATGGCATGGCATATAACAAAATACATGTAGAGCTCAGGATCATAGCATGCACACATTAATCATGGCAAAAATGACAAAAGGCCATTTGCTGATACAAAGCTGACATAATCATCACATAGCCCTCTTCCAACAGCATTTCGGGCATCAAGATGAGCTCAAATAAAAATGATGCAATGAGATGAAATGATTTACTTGTCGAGACGAACATTTTGATATGCTACATGCACGAATTGGAGCAACGGTGACGGAGTTATGACATGATGAAAAATGCAAAATAAAACTAGGATCTGGGGACTTAGCCAAAATTATAACTCTGCGAAAGTCAACGCGGGACGGAGCGGTTCCGGGACGGAGTAGATCGGGACGAGGGAAGGCGTGTTTGGATGGAGGGGGCGGTGGATCTCGTCCCGATCCACCAGACCTCGCTGGAGTCAACGGAGATGGCCGGAGGATGGCCGCGGTGGAGGGCGAGGCGCGGGCGACAGCGCTCCGCGGCGGCGGCGTGGTGCGGTGGCGCAGCGAGCTCTACAGCGGAGGCGAAGCGGCGGCAGAGCGCGGTGAAGGCGGCGGCCGGCGGCGAGGAGGAGGAAGGCGGTGGGTGGAGCAGGAGACGAATCCGGGCAGCGCGGCGAACGGGTCCGCGGGCGGCGGCGGGAGGCGACCGACGCGGCAGCGGCGAAGCGCCCCGGCGGACGGCGGCGCGAGGCTCCACGGGACGCGGGAGCCCGTGGGAGGCGGCGGAGATGAACCGTGCCGGGCGGGTCCGTGATGGGCCCGGCGGACCGGCGCAGTGGAGACGGCGCGCTGGACAGGTGGCGGCCTGGGAGTGGAGGAGAGAGGCGGCAGTGACGACATGGCGGCCGCCGATTGGCCAGAACGACTTGGCGGCGGGGGTGTGTTGGGGAACGTAGTAATTTCAAAAAAATTCCTACGCACACGCAAGATCATGGTGATGCATAGCAACGAGAGGGCAGAGTGTTGTCCACGTACCCTCGTAGACCGAAAGCGGAAGCGTTAGCACAACGCGGTTGATGTAGTCGTACGTCTTCACGATCCGACCGATCCAAGTACCGAACGCACGGCACCTCCGAGTTCAGCACACGTTCAGCTCGATGACGTCCCGCGAACTCCGATCCAGCAGAGCTTCACGGGAGAGTTCCGTCAGCACGACGGCGTGGTGACAGTGATGATGTTGCTACCGATGCAGGGCTTCGCCTAAGCACCGCTACGATATGACCGAGGTGGAATATGATGGAGGGGGGCACCGCACACGACTGGGAGAGATCAACTGATCAACTTGTGTGTCTAGAGGTGCCCCCCTGCCCCTGTATATAAAGGAGCAAGGGGGGAGGCCGGCCGGCCCTCTATGGGCGCGCCAGGAGGAGGAGTCCTCCTCCTAGTAGGAGTAGGACTCCCCTTTCCTACTCCTACTAGGAGGAGGAAAGGAATGAGGAGAAGGAGAAGGAAGGAGAAGGAGGAAAAGAAGGAAAGGGGGTCCGGCCCCCTAGTCCAATTCGGTTTGGGCTAGGGGGGCCGCGCGCCCTGCCTCCTCTCTTCCACCACTTGGCCCATGAGGCCCATTACTTCTTCCTCGTATTCCCGTAACTCCCCGGTACCCCCGAAAATACCCGAATCACTCGGAATCTTTCCGATGTCCGAATATAGTCGTCCAATATATCGATCTTTACGTCTCAACCATTTCGAGACTCCTCGTCATGTCCCCGATCTCATCCGGGACTCCGAACTACCTTCGGTACATCAAATCACATAAACTCATAATACAATCGTCACCAAAACTTTAAGCGTGCGGACCCTACGGGTTCGAGAACTATGTAGACATGACCGATACATGTCTCCGGTCAATAACCAATAGCGGAACCTGGATGCTCATATTGGCTCCCACATATTCTACGAAGATCTTTATCGGTCAGACCGCATAACAACATACGTTGTTCCCTTTGTCATCGGTATGTTACTTGCCCGAGATTCGATCGTCGGTATCTCAATACGTAGTTCAATCTCGTTACCGGCAAGTCTCTTTACTCGTTCCGTAATACATCATCCCGCAACTAACTTATTAGTTGCAATGCTTGCATGGCTTAAATGGTGTGCATTACCGAGAGGGCCCAGATATACCTCTCCGACAATCGGAGTGATAAATCCTAATCTCGAAATACGCCAACCCAACAAGTACCTTCGGAGACACCTGTAGAGCACCTTTATAATCACCCAGTTACGTTGTGACATTTGGTAGCACACAAAGTGTTCCTCCGGTAAACGGGAGTTGCATAATCTCATAGTCATAGGAACATGTATAAGTTATGAAGAAAGCAATAGCAACAAACTAAACGATCAAGTGCTAAGCTAATGGAATGGGTCAAGTCAATCACATCATTCTCCTAATGATGTGATCCCGTTAATCAAATGACAACTCATGTCTATGGTTAGGAAACATAACCATCTTTGATCAATGAGCTAGTCAAGTAGAGGCATACTAGTGACACTCTATTTGTCTATGTATTCACACATGTATTATGTTTCTGTTTAATACAATTCTAGCATGAATAATAAACATTTATCATGATATAAGGAAATAAATAATAACTTTATTATTGCCTCTAGGGCATATTTCCTTCAGTCTCCCACTTGCACTAGAGTCAATAATCTAGATTACGCAGTAATGATTCTAACACCCATGGAGCCTTGGTGCTGACCATGTTTTGCTTGTGGAAGAGGCTTAGTCAGCGGATCTGCAACATTCAGATCCGTGTGTATCTTGCAAATTTCTATGTCTCCCACTTGGACTAAATCCCGAATGGAATTGAAGAGTCTCTTGATGTGCTTGGTTCTCTTGTGAAATCTGGATTCCTTCGCCAAGGCAATTGTACCAGTATTGTCACAAAAGATTTTCATTGGACCCGATGCACTAGGTATGACACCTAGATCGGATATGAACTCCTTCATCCAGACTCATTCATTTGCTTCTTCCGAAGCAGCTATGTACTCCGCTTCACATGTAGATCCTGCCACGACGCTTTGTTTAGAACTGCACCAACTGACAGCCCACCGTTCAATATAAACACGTATCCGGTTTGCGATTTAGAATCGTCCGGATCAGTGTCAAAGCTTGCATCAACGTAACCATTTACGATGAGCTCTTTGTCACCTCCATATATGAGAAACATATCCTTAGTACTTTTCAGGTACTTTAGGATGATCTTGACCGCTGTCCAGTGATCCACTCCAGGATTACTTTGGTACCTCCCTGCTAGACTTATAGCAAGGCACACATCAGGTCTGGTACACAGCATTGCATACATGATAGAGCCTATGGCTGAAGCATAGGGAACATCTTTCATTTTCTCTCTATCTTCTGCGGTGGTCGGACATTGAGTCTTACTCAACTTCACACCTTGTAACACAGGCAAGAACCCTTTCTTTGCCTGATGCATTTTGAACTTCTTCAAAACTTTGTCAAGGTATGTGCTTTGTGAAAGTCCAATTAAGCGTCTCGATCTATCTCTATAGATCTTAATGCCCAATATGTAAGCAGCTTCACCGGGGTCTTTCATTGAAAAACTCTTATTCAAATATCCCTTTATGCTATCCAGAAATTCTATATCATTTCCAATCAATAATATGTCATCCACATATAATATCAGAAATGCTACAGAGCTCCCACTCACTTTCTTGTAAATACAGGCTTCTCCAAAAGTCTGTACAAAACCAACTGCTTTGATCACACTATCAAAGCGTTTATTCCAACTCCGAGAGGCTTGCACCAGTCCATAAATGTATCGCTGGAGCTTGCACACTTTGTTAGCTCCCTTTGGATCGACAAAACCTTCTGGCTGCATCATATACAACTCTTCTTCCAGAAATCCATTCAGGAATGCAGTTTTAACATCCATTTGCCAAATTTCATAATCATAAAATGCGGCAATTGCTAACATGATTCGGACAGACTTAAGCATCGCTACGGGTCAGAAGGTCTCATCGTAGTCAATCCCTTGAACTTGTCGAAAACCTTTTGCAACAAGTCGAGCTTTGTAGACAGTAACATTACCGTCAGCGTCAGTCTTCTTCTTGAAGATCCATTTATTCTCAATTGCTTGCCGATCAATGGGCAAGTCAACCAAAGTCCACACTTTGTTCTCATACATGGATCCCATCTCAGATTTCATGGCTTCTAGCCATTTTGCGGAATTTGGGCTCACCATCGCTTCTTCATAGTTCGTAGGTTCATCATGATCTAGTAGCATGACTTCCAAAACAGGATTACCGTACCACTCTGGTGCGGATCTTGTTCTGGTTGATCTACGAGGTTCGGTAGTAACTTGATCTACAGTTTCATGATCATTATCATTAGCTTCCTCACTAATTGGTGTAGGTGTCACAGAAACCGGTTTCTGTGATATACTACTTTCCAATAAGGGAGCAGGTACCGTTACCTCATCAAGTTCTACTTTCCTCCCACTCACTTCTTTCGAGAGAAACTCCTTTTCTAGAAAGGATCCATTCTTAGCAACGAAAGTCTTGCCTTCGGATCTGTGATAGAAGGTGTACCTAATAGTTTCCTTTGGGTATCTTATGAAGACACATTTCTCCGATTTGGGTTCGAGCTTATCAGGTTGAAGCTTTTTCACATAAGCATCGCAGCCCCAAACTTTCAGAAATGACAACTTTGGTTTCTTGCCAAACCACAGTTCACAAGGCGTCGTCTCAACGAATTTCGATGGTGCCCTATTTAACATGAATGCAGCCGTCTCTAAAGCATAACCCCAAAACGATAGCGGTAAATCTGTAAGAGACATCATAGATCGCACCATATCTAGTAAAGTACGATTACGACGTTTGGACACACCATTACGTTGTGGTGTTCCGGGTGGCGTGAGTTGCGAAACTATTCCGCATTGTTTCAAATGTAGACCAAACTCGTAACTCAAATATTCTCCTCCACGATCAGATCGTAGAAATTTTATTTTCTTGTTACGATGATTTTCAACTTCACTCTGAAATTCTTTGAACTTTTCAAATGTTTCAGACTTATGTTTCATTAAGTAGATATACCCATATCTGCTTAAATCATCTGTGAAGGTGAGAAAATAACGATATCCGCCACGAGCCTCAATATTCATTGGACCACATACATCTGTATGTATGATTTCCAACGAATCCGTTGCTCTCTCCATAGTACCGGAGAACGGCGTTTTGGTCATCTTGCCCATGAGGCACGGTTCGCAAGTACCAAGTCATTCATAATCAAGTGATTCCAAAAGTCCATTAGTGTGGAGTTTCTTCATGTGCTTTACACCGATATGACCTAAACGGCAGTGCCATAAATAAGTTGCACTATCATTATCAACTCTGCATCTTTTGGCTTCAACATTATGAATATGTGTATCACAACTATCGAGATTAATCAAAAATAAACCTTTCTTCAAGGGTGCATGACCATAAAAGATATTACCCATATAAATAGAACAACCATTATTCTCTGATTTAAATGAATAACCGTCTCGCATCAAACAAGATCCAGATATAATGTTCATGCTCAACGTTGGCACCAAATAACAATTATTTAGGTCTAAAACTAATCCCGAAGGTAGATGTAGAGGTAGCGTGCCAACCGCGATCACATCGACTTTGGAACCATTTCCCACGCGCATCGTCATCTCGTCCTTTGCTAGTGTTCGCTTAATCCGTAGTCCCTATTTCGAGTTGCAAATGTTAGCAACAGAACCAGTATCAAATACCCAGGTGCTACTGCGAGCTCTAGTAAGGTACACATCAATAACATGTATATCACATATACCTTTGTTCACCTTGACATCCTTCTTATCCGCCAAATACTTGGGGCAGTTCCGCTTCTAGTGTCCAGTCTGCTTGCAGTAGAAGCACTCAGTTTCAGGATTAGGTCCGGATTTGGGTTTCTTCTCCTGAGCAGTAACTTGCTTACTGTTCTTCTTGAAGTTCCCCTTCTTCTTCCCTTTGCCTTTTTTCTTGAAACTGGCGGTCTTATTGACCATCAACACTTGATGCTCCTTCTTGATTTCTACCTCCGCAGCCTTTAGCATTGCGAAGAGCTCGGGAATTGTCTTATCCATCCCTTGCATGTTATAGTTCATCACGAAGCTCTTGTAGCTTGGTGGCAGTGATTGAAGAACTCTGTCAATGACACTATCAACAGGAAGATTAAGTCCCAGTTGAGTCAAGTGATTATGATACCCAGACATTTTGAGTATATGTTCACTGACAGAACTATTCTCCTCCATCTTGCAGCTATAGAATTTATTGGAGACTTCATATCTCTCAATCCGGGCATTTGCTTGAAATATTAACTTCAACTCCTGGAACATCTCATATGCTCCATGACGTTCAAAACATCGTTGAAGTCCCGATTCTAAGCCGTAAAGCATGGCACACTGAACTATCGAGTAGTCATCAGCTTTGCTCTGCCAGATGTTCATAACATCTAGTGTTGCTCCAGCAGCAGGCCTGGCACCTAGCGGTGCTTCCAGGACATAATTCTTCTTTGCAGCAATGAGGATAATCCTTAAGTTATGGACCCAGTCCGTGTAATTGCTACCATCACCTTTCAACTTTGCTTTCTCAAGGAACGCATTAAAATTTAACGGAACAACAACACGGGCCATCTATCTACAATCAAACATAGACAAGCAAGATACTATCAGGTACTAAGTTCATGATAAATTTAAGTTCAATTAATCATATTACTTAAGAACTCCCACTTAGAAAGACATCCCTCTAATCTTCTAAGTGATCACGTGATCCAAATCAACTAAACCATAACCGATCATCACGTGAAATGGAGTAGCTTTCAATGGTGAACATCAATATGTTGATCATATCTACTATATGATTCATGCTCGACCTTTCGGTTTCAGTGTTCCGAGGCCATATCTGCATATGCTAGGCTCGTCAAGTTTAACCTGAGTATTCTGCGTGTGCAAAACTGGCTTGCACCCGTTGTAGATGGACGTAGAGCTTATCACACCCGATCATCACGTGGTGTCTGGGCACGACGAACTTTGGCAATGATGCATACTCAGGGAGAACACTTTTATCTTGAAATTTAGTGAGAGATCATCTTATAATGCTACTGTCAATCAAAGCAAGATAAGATGCATAAAAGATAAACATCACATGCAATCAATATAAGTGATATGATATGGCCATCATCATCTTGTGCTTGTGATCTTCATCTCCGAAGCACCGTCATGATCACCATCGTCACCGGCGCGACGCCTTGATCACCATCGTAGCATCGTTGTCGTATCGCCAATCTTATGCTTCCATGACTATCGCTACCGCTTAGTGATAAAGTAAAGCATTATAGCGCAATTGCATTGCATACAATAAAGCGACAACCATATGGCTCGTGCCAGTTGCCGATAACTCGGTTACAAAACATGATCATCTCATACAATAAAATTTAGCATCATGTCTTGACCATATCAAATCACAATATGCCCTGCAAAAACAAGTTAGACGTCCTCTACTTTGTTGTTGCAAGTTTTACGTGGCTGCTACGGGCTTAGCAAGAACCGTTCTTACCTACGCATCAAAACCACAACAATAGTTTGTCAAGTTGGTGCTGTTTTAACCTTCGCAAGGACCGGGCGTAGCCACACTTGGTTCAACTAAAGTTGGAGAAACTGACACCCGCCAGCCACATGTGTGCAAAGCACATCGGTAGAACCAGTCTCGCGTAAGCGTACGCGTAATGTCGGTCCGGGCCGCTTCATCCAACAATACCGCCGAACCAAAGTATGACATCCTGATAAGCAGTATGACTTATATCGCCCACAACTCACTTGTGTTCTACTCGTGCACAACATCAACGCATAAAACCTAGGCTCGGATGCCACTATTGGGGAACGTAGTAATTACAAAAATATCCTACGCACACGCAAGATCATGGTGATGCATAGCAGCGAGAGGGGAGAGTGTTGTCCATGTACCCTCGTAGACCGAAAGCGGAAGCGTTAGCACAACGCGGTTGATGCAGTCGTACGTCTTCACAATCCGACCGATCCAAGTACCGAACACACGGCACCTCCGAGTTCAGCACACGTTCAGCTCGATGACGTCCTGTGAACTCCGATCCAACAGAGCTTCACGGGAGAGTTCCGTCAGCACGACGGCGTGGTGACGGTGATGATGTTGCTACCGACGTAGGGCTTCGCCTAAGCACTGCTACGATATGACCGAGGTGGAATATGGTGGAGGGGGGCACCGCACACGGCTGGGAGAGATCAACTGATCAACTTGTGTGTCTAGAGGTGCCCCCCTGCCCCTGTATATAAAGGAGCAAGGGGGGAGGCCGGCCGGCCCTCTATGGGCGCGCCAGGAGGAGGAGTCCTCCTCCTAGTCGGAGTAGGACTCCCCTTTCCTACTCCTACTAGGAGGAGGAAAGGAAGGAGGAGAAGGAGAAGGAAGGAGGAGAAGGAGAAGGAGGAAAAGGAGGAAAGGGGGGCCGACCCCCTAGTCCAATTCGGTTTGGGCTAGGGGGGCCGCGCGCCCTACCTCCTCTCTTCCACCACTTGGCCCATGAGGCCCATTACTTCTTCCTCGTATTCCCGTAACTCCCCGGTACCCCCGAAAATACCCGAATCACTCGGAACCTTTCCGATGTCCGAATATAGTCGTCCAATATATCAATCTTATTTCTCGAGCATTCCGAGACTTCTCGTCATGTCCCCGATCTCATCCGGGACTCCGAACTACCTTCGGTACATCAAATCACATAAACTCATAATATAATCATCACCGAAACTTTAAGCGTGCGGACCCTACGGGTTCGAGAACTATGTAGACATGACTGAGACATGTCTCCGGTCAATAACCAATAGCGGAACCTGGATGCTCATATTGGCTCCCACATATTCTACGAAGATCTTTATCGGTCAGACCGCATAACAACATACGTTGTTCCCTTTGTCATCGGTATGTTACTTGCCCGAGATTCGATCGTCAGTATCTCAATACGTAGTTCAATCTCGTTACCGGCAAGTCTCTTTACTCGTTCCATAATACATCATCCCGCAACTAACTTATTAGTTGCAATGCTTGCAAGGCTTAAGTGATGTGCATTACCGAGAGGGCCCAGAGATACCTCTCCGACAATCGGAGTGACAAATCCTAATCTCGAAATACGCCAACCCAACAAGTACCTTCGGAGACACCTGTAGAGCACCTTTATAATCACCCAATTACGTTGTGACGTTTGGTAGCACACAAAGTGTTCCTCCGGTAAACGGGAGTTGCATAATCTCATAGTCATAGGAACATGTATAAGTTATGAAGAAAGCAATAGCAACAAACTAAATGATCAAGTGCTAAGCTAATGGAATGGGTCAAGTCAATCACATCATTCTCCTAATGATGTGATCCCGTTAATCAAATGACAACTCATGTCTATGGTTAGGAAACATAACCATCTTTGATCAACGAGCTAGTCAAGTAGAGGCATACTAGTGACACTCTGTTTGTCTATGTATTCACACATGTATAATGTTTCCGGTTAATACAATTCTAGCATGAATAATAAACATTTATCATGATATAAGGAAATAAATAATAACTTTATTATTGCCTCTAGGGCATGTTTTCTTCAGAGTGGATGTGTCCGGTGCGGACGGACATGTCCCGCGGCGCGGAGGGAGTTGGATCTAGGGTTAGACTGCGCGAAATTTCGGAGGAGAGCACATATTTATAGGTAGAGGGAGTTAGGAGAGTCCAAATGAGGTGCGGCTTTCAGCCACGCGATCATGATCGAACGACCGAGATGATGGAGGGGGTTTAGGTGGGTTTTGGGCCACTTTGGAGGGGTGTTGGGCTGTAACACACACGAGGCCTTTCCAGTCCCTCGATTAACCGTTGGAGTATCAAACGAAGTCCAAATGGCACGAAACTTGACATGCGGTCTACCAGTAGTAAACCAAGGCCGCATGACAAGTCTCGGTCCAATCTGAGAACGTTTAACACCCGCACACGAAAAGAGGTAGAAAGGGACACCAGGTGACATAGGAGCGCCGGATTGCAAAACGGACAACGGGAAAAATGCTCGGATGCATGAGACGAACATGTATGAAAATGAAATGCACATGATGACATGATATGAAATGCATGACACGCAAGCAATGACAAGGCAACAGCAGCGAATAACTGGAGGACATCTGGCACATCAGTCTCGGGGCGTTACAGAGATCCATGTCAAGTCAAGACATACCAAGTACCCATCATAAACTCTCATCCCTTGCATTACATTATTCGCCATTCGCCTCTCATTTTCCTCTCCCCTACTCCTAAAACAATTTTCGAAAAGATTGGCCTTTTCTTCGCCCCTCTTCCGTTCGTCTTCTTCGCTTGCTTTTTGTGTGCTCGTGTATTTGATTGTCTGCTTTGTCGCAATGGCTCCACCAAAAATCATTGACCCTCACCTTAGGAGGTTGGACAAAATTGAAATTAATGTTAGAAGCGTCATGTCTTTGCAATTTGAGCATAATAATTTCTTTAGAAACGAGCTCAAGGAGCAAAAAAGTTTTATGGACTACATGAATAAAGAAATTGATGATATGTCTAAGGAATTTTATGGCCTAAGATCTCGGTTTGCTCATCTTGAAAATTTATTGGGCCAAATTTCTGATAAGCAAGTGATACATCCATTTTGCATCATGCTTTTATATCGATATTTATTGCATTATGGACTGTTATTTCACTTTATGTCACAAATACTTATGGCTATTCTCTCTTATTTTACAAGGTTTACATAAGGAGGGAGAATGCTGGCAGCTGGAATTCTGGGCTGGAAAAGGAGCAAATATTAGAGACCTATTCTGCGCAACTCCAAAAGTCCTGAAACTCCATGAAACATCTTAAAATAAATAAAGAAAAATCCTCGCCAAAGATAAAGGCCAGGGGGCCCACACCCTGCTCACGAGGGTGGGGGCGCGCCCCCCTCCTAGGGCGCGCCCCCTACCTCGTGGGCCCCCTGGTGGGTCTCCGACGTCCATCTTCTGCTATATGAAGTCTTTTGATGAGAAAAAAAATAAGAAGGAACTTTTTGGGACGAGACTCCGCCGCCACGAGGCGGAACCTTGGCGGAACCAATCTAGAGCTCCGGCAGAGCTGTTATGCCGGGTATACTTCCCTCCGGGAGGGGGAAATCATCACCATCGTCATCACCAATGCTCCTCTCATCGGGAGAGGGAAATCTCCATCAACATCTTCACCAGCACCATCTCATCTCGAAACCCTAGTTCATCTCTTCTATCCAATTCTTGTCTCAAAGTCCGGGATTGGTGCTAGTAGGTTGCTAGTAGTGTTGATTACTCCTTGTAGTTGATGCTAGTTGGTTTATTTGGTGGAAGATCATATGTTCAAATCCTATATGCATATTATTACCCCTCTGATTATGAACATGAATATGCTTTGTGAGTAATTACGTTTGTTCCTGAGGACAAGGGAGAAGTCTTGCTATTAGTAGTCATGTGAATTCGGTATTCGTTTGATATTTTGATAAGATGTATGTTGTCTAGCCTCTAGTCGTGTTATGTGAACGTCGACTACATAACACTTCACCATTATTTGGGCCTAGAGGAAGGCATTGGGAAGTAATAAGTAGATGATGGGTTGCTAGAGTGACAAAAGCTTAAACCCTAGTTTATGTGTTGCTTCGTAAGGGGCTGATTTGGATCCATATGTTTCATGCTATGGTTAGGTTTACCTTAATACTTTTGTTGTACTTGCGGATGCTTGCAATAGAGGTTAATCATAAGTGGGATGCTTGTTCAAGTAAGAACAGCACCCAAGCACCGGTCCACCCACATATCAAATTATCAAAGTATCGAACGCGAATCATATGAACGTGGTGAAAACTAGCTTGACGATATTCCCATGTGTCCTCGGGAGCGCTTTTCCTTATATAAGAGTTTGTTCCGGCTTGTCCTTTGCTACAAAAAGGATTGGGCCACCTTGCTGCACTTTACTTACTTTTGTTACTTGTTGCTCGTTACAATTTACCTTATCAAAAAACTATCTGTTACCACTTATTTCAGTACTTGCAGAGAATACCTTGCTGAAAACCGCTTATCATTTCCTTCTGCTCCTCGTTGGGTTCGACACTCTTACTTATCGAAAGGACTACGATAGATCCCTTATACTTGTGGGTCATCAAGACTCTTTTCTAGCGCCGTTGCCGGGGAGTGTAGCGCCTTTGGTAGGTGGAATTTGGTAAGGAAAAATTTATATAGTGTGCTGAAATTTACTGTCACTTGCTACTATGGAAAGTAATTCTCTGAGGGGCTTGTTCAGGGTATCTTCACCCCGTCCAGTAGAGCAAAGAATTGCTCCTCAACCAACTGAACCTATTGAAAATGGAACTCCTTTTGAATTTCCTTCGGGTATGATGGAAAAACTGCTAGCTAACCCTTTTACAGGAGATGGAACAAAGCATCCTGATGAGCACTTAATATATGTGGATGAAGTTTGTGGATTATTTAAGCTTGCAGGTGTACCTGATGATGTTGCTAAGAAGAAGGTCTTCCCTTTATCTTTGAAGGGAGATGCATTGATATGGTATAGGCTATGTGATGATATGAGATCATGGAACTATAAAAGATTGAAATTGGAATTTCATCAAAAGTATTACCCTATGCATCTTGTTCATCGTGATCGCAATTATATATATAATTTCTGGCCTCGCGAAGGAGAAAGCATCACTCAAGCTTGGGGGAGGCTTAAATCAATGTTATATTCATGCCCCAATCATGAGCTCTCGAGAGAAATAATTATGCAAAGTTTTTATGCCCGGCTTTCTCATAATAATCAAACCATGCTCGATACTTCTTGTGTTGGCTCTTTTATGATGAAGACTATTGAATTCAGATGGAATTTATTGGATAGAATTAGACGCAACTCTGAAGATTTGGACCTCGACGAAGGTAAGGAGTCAGGTATGACACCTAAGTTTGATTGTGTTAAATCTTTTATGGATACCGATATTTTCCATAAGTTTAGCACTAAATATGGACTTGACTCTGAGATAGTAGCTTCTTTCTATGAATCTTTTGCTACTTATGTTGATCTCCCTAAGGAGAAGTGGTTTAAATATCATCCTCCCATAGAAGTAAAAGTAGTTGCACCTATTAAAGTTGAAGAAAAGACTGTCACTTATAATGATCCTATTGTTCCTACTTCTTATGTTGAGAAACCACCTTTCCCTGTTAGAGTAAAGGATCATGCTAAAGCTTCAACTATTGTTCGTAAAAGCAATATTAGAACTTATACACCCCCTGAGCAAGTTAAAGTAGACCCTAATATTGCTATTGTTAAAGATCTCTTGTCTGATAATATTGATGGGCATGTTATTCAGTTCGAAGGTGAAACTGCTAGAATTGCTAAACCTTGTGCTAAAGATAAACACAGACCTGTGGTAGGCGTGTCTGTTATTTCTGTTAAAATAGGAGATCATTGTTATCATGGCTTATGTGATATGGGTGCGAGTGCTGGTGTTATACTGCATACTTTATACGAAGAAATTAAGAATGAAATTGCACCTGCTGAGTTAGAAGGTATTGATGTCACAATTAAACTTGCCAATAGAGATACTATTTCACCAATTGGAATTGTTAGAGATGTTGAAGTCTTGTGTGGGAAAACTAAATATCCTGCTGATTTTCTTGTTCTTACTTCTCCGCAAGATAGCTTTTGTCCCATTATATTTGGTAGACCCTTCTTGAACACTGTTAATGCTAGGATAGATTGCGAAAAGAATTTTGTTACTATTGGCTTGGATGATATGATTCATGAGTTTAATTTCTTTAAATTTAGTAAACAACATCGTGAGGAAGAATTACCTAGTAAGGATGAAATTATTGGTCTTGCTTCTATTGCCGTACCTCCTAGTGATCCTTTAGAACACTATTTGCTAGACCATGAAAATGATATGTTCATGAATGAAAGAAGGGAAATAGATGAAGTATTCTTTAAACAGGAACCTATTCTGCAACACAACTTGCCTGTTGAAATTTTAGGGGATCCTCCTCCACCCAAGGGTGATCCCGTGTTTGAGCTTAAACCTTTTCTTGATAATCTTAAATATGCTTATCTTGATGAAAAGAAGATATATCCTATTATTATTAGTGCTAACCTTTCACAGCATGAAGAAGAAAGATTATTGAAAACTCTGAAGAAGCATCGTGCTGCTATTGGATATACTCTTGATGATCTTAAGGGCATTAGTCCCACTCTATGTCAACATAAAATAAATTTGGAAGCAGATGCCAAACCAGTTCTTGATCCTCAACGACGTCTGAATCCTAAAATGAAATAAGTGGTAAGAAAAGAAATACTCAAGCTTCTGGAGGCAGGTATAATTTATCTTGTTGCTGATAGTCAGTGGGTAAGTCTTGTCTATTGTGTCCCTAAGAAGGGAGGTATTACTGTTGTTCCTAATGATAAAGATGAATTGATTCCACAAAGAATTATCACAGGTTATAGGATGGTAATTGATTTCCAAAAATTAAATAAAGCTACTAAGAAAGATCATTACCCCTTACCTTTTATTGATCAAATGCTAGAAAGATTATGCAAACATACACACTATTGCTTTCTAGATGGTTATTCTGGTTTCTCTCAAATACCTGTGTCGGCTAGAGATCAATCAAAGACTAATTTTACATGCCCTTTTGGTACGTTTTCTTATAGACGTATGCCTTTTGGTTTATGTAATGCACCTGCTACCTTTCAAAGATGCATGATGGCTATATTCTCTGACTTTTGTGAAAAGATCTGTGAGGTTTTCATGGACGATTTTTCCGTCTATGGTTCCTCTTTTGATGATTTCTTGAGCAATCTTGATCGAGTTTTGCAGAGATGTGAAGAAACTAATCTTGTCTTGAATTGGGAAAAGTGCCACTTTATGGTTAATGAAGGTATTGTCTTGGGGCATAAAGTTTCTGAAAGAGGTATTGAAGTTGATAAAGCCAAGGTCAATGCTATTGAAAAGATGCCATGTCCCAAGGACATCAAAGGTATAAGAAGTTTCCTTGGTCACACCGGATTTTACAGGAGGTTCATTAAGGACTTCTCAAAAATTTCTCGGCCTCTGACTAATTTATTGCAAAAAGATATACCATTTGTCTTTGATGATGATTGTGTAGAAGCATTTGAAATACTTAAGAAAGCATTAGTCTCTGCACCTGTTGTTCATCCACCTGATTGGAATTTACCCTTTGAAATTATGTGTGATGCTAGTGATTATGCTGTAGGTGTTGTTCTAGGGCAAAGAGTTGATAAGAAATTAAATGTTATTCATTATGCTAGTAAGACTCTAGACAATGCTCAAAGAAATTATGCTACTACTAAAAAAGAGCTTTTAGCAGTTCTATTTGCTTGTGATAATGCTACTACTATATTGTTGATTCTAAAGTAACTATTCACACTGATCATGCTACTATTAAATACCTTATGGAAAAGAAAGATGCTAAACCTAGACTTATTAGATGGGTTCTCTTGCTACAAGAATTTGATTTGCATATTGTTGATAGAAAGGGAGCTGAGAACCTCGTTGCAGATAACTTGTCTAGGTTAGAGAATGTTCTTGATGACCCACTACCTATTAATGATAGCTTTCCTGATGAACAATTAAATGTTATAAGTACTTCTCGTAGTACTCCATGGTATGCTGATTATGCTAATTATATTGTTGCTAAGTTTATACCACCTAGCTTCACATACCAGCAAAAGAAAAAGTTTTTCTACGACTTGAGACATTACTTTTGGGATGACCCACATCTTTATAAAGAAGGAGTAGATGGTGTTATTAGACGTTGTGTACCTGAGCATGAACAGGAACAGATCCTATGCAAGTGTCATTCCGAGGCTTATGGAGGACACCACGCTGGAGATAGAACTGCACATAAGGTATTGCAATCTGGTTTTTATTGGCCTACTCTCTTCAAGGATGCCCGTAAGTTTGTCCTGTCTTGTGATGAATGTCAAAGAATTGGTAATATTAGTAGACGTCAAGAAATGCCTATGAATTATTCTCTTGTTATTGAACCGTTTGATGTTTGGGGCTTTGATTATATGGGACCTTTTCCTGCCTCTAATGGATACACACATATTTTAGTGGCTGTTGATTACGTTACTAAGTGGGTAGAAGCTATTCCAACTAGTAGTGTTGATCATAACACTTCCATTAAAATGCTTAAGGAAGTTATTTTTCCGAGGTTTGGAGTCCCTAGATATTTAATGACTGATGGTGGTTCACACTTTATTCATGGTGCTTTCCGTAAAATGCTTGCTAAGTATGATGTTAATCATAGAATTGCATCTCCTTATCACCCACAGTCTAGTGGTCAAGTAGAGTTGAGCAATAGAGAGCTCAAATTAATTTTGCAAAAGACTGTTAATAGGTCTAGAAAGAATTGGTCCAAGAAACTTGATGATGCATTATGGGCTTATAGAACTGCATACAAAAATCCTATGGGTATGTCTCCGTATAAAATGGTTTATGGAAAAGCATGTCACTTACCTCTCAAACTAGAACATAAGGCATATTGGGCTATTAAAGAGCTCAACTATGATTTTAAACTTGCCGGTGAGAAGAGGTTATTTGATATTAGCTCACTTGATGAATGGAGAACCCAAGCATATGAAAATGCCAAGTTGTTTAAAGAAAAAGTTAAAAGATGGCATGACAAAAGGATACAAAAGCGTGAGTTTAATGTAGGTGATTATGTATTGCTATACAACTCTCGTTTAAGATTTTTTGCAGGAAAACTTCTCTCTAAATGGGAAGGCCCCTATGTTATCGAACAGGTCTATCGTTCCGGTGCCATAAAAATCAACAACTTCGAGGGCACAAATCCGAAGGTGGTAAACGGTCAAAGAATCAAACATTATATCTCAGGTAATCCCATAAATGTTGAAACCAATATTATTAAAACCATAACCCCGGAGGAATACATAAGGGACACCTTCCAGACCGTTTCAGACTCTGAAAAGGAATAGGTATGTGGTACGGTAAGTAAACCGACTCCAAAACAATTTTTAAGGCAATATTTCTCCGTTTTGGAATATTTAGAAAAATAGAAAAATAAGTAGCAGTCCAGGAGGGACACGAGGGCCCCACGAGGGTGGTGGGCGCGCCCCCCTACCTCGTGTGCCTTCTGGACTCCGTTTTCTTGCAAGATACGTATTTTGGTCGGTAAAAATTCATTATATAACCTCTCGAAGGTTTTGACTCCCGTATCACGCAAATCTCCTATGTTCTTGTTTCGAGCTGTTTTCTGTCAGGGTTTCCAGGCTAGGCATCATGTCGTCTCCCTCCTCCAACAATGGTGACAACGATGCTTGGCTAATGAAGATAGATCTAAAGAGGGAAGAACCCACGAGGGTCAACAAGGATGAAAGGATCAAGAAGGCCACGGAGGATCAAGCTCCGGCAGCAAAAGACATCCTTTAACTTGATCATAACCTTCCTACCCCAACTGAGATCGAAGCTTTCAAGATGATTGAGTTAGCTCGTATACAAAACAAGTATCTCACACAAGAAAATATTTTGTTGAAGGAGCATATTGTCGCACTCAAGGGCATTATTCGTAAGATGGAGGACCTTTTACGCTCGATGTGCGATTATCCGTCACCTCCACCTTCTTCACCGACAAAGGAGATATAATCACATGGGTATGGGCACTCCCCTTGGCAACTGCCAAGCTTGGGGGAGGTGCCCCGATATCGTATCACAATCACAACTCCTATCTTTACCATTTTTCTTAGTTTGATCCTATTAGTAGTATCTTGATCTAGTAGAATAAAGTTTATGGCATGATCTAGTTTTGAGTTTTGATTTTTGATCTCTCTATGTAATCGAGTCCGTGAGTTATATATAATAAAGATTAGTGTTGAGTCAAGGGCTTGATTATTTTTCCATGATCTTGGGTGAATAAAAGAAAAGAGAAAAAGAATAAAAAGAAACAAAAAGTTCATATTGATCTTATTGAGAGTAATGACTTCAATAGAGAGAGTATGATGATTAAAAGTTGTTGGGAGTTGGCAGACATAGCTTTGGTCATTGTTGCAATTAATAGGAAGTAATAAGTAAAGAGAGGTTTTCACATATAGATATATTATCATTGACATCTTTTATGATTGGGAGCACTCATTAAAATATGACATGCTAAAGGGTTGATGTTGGACAAGGAAGACAACGTAATGAGTTATGTCTTTCTTATATCTGAGATAAAGTATGTTGTCATGGATCCTCTAACTTGTTGAGCTTGCCTTTCCCCCTCATGCTAGCCAAATTCTCAGCACCAAGTAGAAATACTACTTGTGCTTCCAAATACCCTTAAACCAGTTTTGCCATGAGAGCCCACCATATCTACCTATGAATTGAGTAAGATCCTTCAAGTAAGTTGTCATTGGTGCAAAGCAATAAAAATTGCTCTAAATATGTATGATTGATTGGTGTGGGAGAAATAAGCTTTATACGATCTTGTGATGTGGAAGTAATAAAAGAGACGGACTGCATAATAAAGGTTCATATCACAAGGGGCAATATAAAGTGATATTCTTTCGCATTGAGATTTTGTGCATCCAACCATAAAAGCGCATGGCAACCTCTGCTTCCCTCTGCAAAGGGCCTATCTTTTTTTATTATCTTCTACCTTATGCAAGAGTCACGGTGATCTTCACCTTTCCTTTTTCATTTTATCCTTTGG